>NC_048291.1:25926571-26089071 GCF_009762535.1 Notolabrus celidotus
ACTGGTGACAGAGAATCCTGCACCTCAGTATTTTGATCAGTTAATCTTGGTTTGATTGATCTTACCTGTAGTACTCACACCCCGTGCTCTGGCTTGTGAAGCTGAATTTGTCATTCTTGGTTTTTTTCATGGAGTAGTCAGCCAGTTTAGAATGGGTACCAGCGAGCATCAGTGAGGCGCTTTTATCAACCGTTTTAAAATCCAGATTGACCTTCCAGTTGTTTTCAATAGAGGAGGTGATGGAGCTGACCAGAGACTCACTGGATTGGTGGAGAGAACTGGTCACCTTGTTGTTGCAGGTCTGCTTTGCTCTCCAGTCGACCACTGACAGGGGAAGCTTTTGCAGTTTGTTCCCCAGAAAGGTGTTCTTACACAGGGTGCATGTCTTGTCCTTGTGTTCCCACTGACTCACATCGATCACGTAGGCCTGCTTACGTTCCATGGTGGTGATGTCGAAGCCTTCCCCGGCCAAATTAGTACCCGGAGCAAACTCTGCATCCTTGCACTGTTCGGGTGTCCCCTGGATGCACGACGGATTTGTGGATTGAGGGAGAGAGAGCATGAAGATGGCAAAGATGCAAACACTCAACAGACACATGTTGCTGGTACATGTGATGAAAGATGCAAACTGTTTTATCCTGTAAAACAAAAAAGAAGTTAGATCTCAACGAACTGTTGGACAGACGAAATCATCCACCTGACTGTCAAACTTTATTTGATGTATGCATCTTTTTTTAGACAGTCAGGTCAAAGATGTTTTAATGTTCTCTGATTATGAACATGCTACATCCAAAAAGATCTTTGTTAATACAACCTTCTTTTACTTCTTTTGTTTAAATGTCAAATTTTGGTTAAAATCTGTAATTTTGTTTTTAAGGTCTGCTACGTTAATCAACGTAAAATAAATCATTTCTGGTCTCTCTTCAGCTTTCCAATCAATTAAGGCAACAAATCCCAACTTAAATAAAATAAAATAAATCATAGCCGTGATGATAATAGTGCACATAAGATTACGTACTTTAAAGCAAAATTTGAGACTTTAAAAAAGGAGGTACAAATGAGCACAGACTCACCTCTGTCTTGTGTGTTCATGCTGTGTGCATGAACTGTCTGCAACATGATCGGCGTATTGTATTTAAATGCAACGGAGGAGGAGGAGGGCGTCACATGACGTACTTGGAAAATGAAAGAGATCTTGTTAAATAACAAGGGCTATAATAATTGGATTTAAAAAAAGTGTCTTCCCACTTTGAAGATGAAGCAGTAAAGCATTGGCTGTTTTTCTACAGATGTGGTTTGAGTGTGCACTATCACCCTAAAACACAACCATGTATGGTAACATCATGACTGTCAACCAATGGAGGAAAGGCTACAGGACCTGACAAAGCTTCTTTTTAAGTGATCCTCTTTTAAATGTGATTAAACATTTATATCCTGGTGGGAGTTGTTTTTCCTTGATGACCATGACCCCATCTACACGCCATGAGGGTTCAAGGATCTGTTGAGTTGCATGGAGCAGCAGGGACTCTAGTCTTTTGGGACTTTGCTTCGGAAGCAGAGGGACCCCAGTTCAAGTCACCACTGCAGACCAAGTCTGGAGGTTGGGCTTATAGCTGAAGTGGTGCCAGTTTACTCGTCTGTCATCTTTGTCACCTTTGTCTTGCGGGGTAAAAATAATGTTCACAATCAGACAGAGAGGAGACACCACTCACATTGAGAATTGACTTCAAGATTATATCTTTTCAAGCGCTGCTTAGATCTGTTCCTGTAACAAGTTCAGTTCACTTCTTTAGCACCTTCCCCTTTTTTAAAACTTCTGACGCTCTTCATCTCATGTTTTTAGTCAAAATTCAAAGGTGTTGAAGAATTTTCCATTTTGTCCTCCAGAGCTTGCTGTGAAATTCTCTTTAGTCCTTTGTTCTTTTTTTAAATCCTGACTTTGGATCTCTCTTTTGATCAATATTTATGTTTTAAATGTGTTCTACTTAAAAATAGAATCAACCTACAGTAAAACTAAACATTTAAAACAGCCGCACAGAAACAGATGATGGAGTTGGTGGTCTACAGGCAAACTCTTGCAGATAGTGACAACATGAAAGTCAGTCTGGCTTTCCAGTCAGTATCAAACCTGAGACCACAGACCTATCATATCTCTGAAGTAGTGGTGGGCTCACTCGCTGGGATAAATGTGGTGAGCGAAACATTAAAATCATCAATATTTAGAACACATGGACAACCCAGAGCCCGAAAGGGTATGCTGTATTTTTATTCAAGAACACAAGAATGTAAATGCAAGAGTTGTATTTTTCTATCAGTATCAAGGATACTTAAAAAGACAGTGCAAGTAGACGAGAAATTCAGGATTGACTAAGCCAAAGGTTATAATATGATGGCAATATTCTGTAAAACTGCATATTCAAACCAAACATTAAGACATTCATTTTTTTGTAAAATGATAATGTGGCTAAATATAAAACGCACAAAATCATACATTTTAATTGTCATTATAGAAGCCATTCAACACTAAGATAAAGTGGTTAAAGCAAGGGAGAAAGAAGACAACATTATAGGTAGAGATATCAAAGATTTAACACGTGGAAATAATGCATTCAGCTGCATTAACCTCTCGAATAGAAGCATCATTAAAGCCAGACTTTGGTTACATCACATCAACCTTTGGCCCTGCACTAAGACTCTGGTTTCCCTGTGAGCTCGTTTTGTCCACAAACACACCCATCTTCAACAGGACAGCCTTTGGAATAGGGTGAGCGTGACGGGACACGTACAGCCTCTTCAAGTTTTCACTCATGGGTGAAGGTTTGTAGTCCATGCATGACTTTCCACCCAGACTCGGAGCACATGCAACATCCAATTTAAAGAAGAGCTGCCCGTGGTTCAGGTTGCAGAGGTCCTCCTTGACTCCAGCAGAGAGAACTTGATCACACTGTCCCAACAGATCATCGTTCCAGGTGTCCTCATCCCACACTTCAAATTTCACTACCTTACCTGATGACAAATCCTGACTGCCGAGGTCCACAATCATGGCCCAGCGTGGGTTGTTGTTGTTCCAAATGACAGGAGAACACTGGACCATCACCTTGTTGAAAAACACTTTCACGTAGCCATCTGTGCCTGAGGTTTTATCCCCCCAAAGACCTGTAGCCCGTTGCACCGTTAGGATGACTCGTGCCATGCCTCTGCGGGTCGGGCAGCAGTCTTGGTTCACGGCTGGATCATTGTGGCATTGGCAGACGCAGGAATCTCTGGGGTCACTCTTGATGCCGGCCTGACAACGCTTACTGCAGTTCTTCATCAAGCCTTTCTCCAGGATGTAGTCGCTGATGGCGGAGCGCAGGTTCTTCCGGGCGGGGGTGGTTGTATTCAGTAACTCATGAAGAGAATTGAGGGAATATGAGATTATGTCTGGATTCTGTGGTAATGTGTTGAGCCATGCCTTGTAGGCAGACGGATCTTTGTCAGCAGAGAAGAGTAGGTCTGGCTCTGTCGTATGCCCCCCCTTTATTTCTGTGAACCTGTTGAGGACATGAGTAACTTTAACATCTGGTCAACACTGAAGGCTTCAAAGGCACACAGGGGTCAAACCTAAATGCCATCAGAGGCAAGTTATTCCTTTTTATAATTATTCACATAGCCATCAAGTGTTCTCCGTTAATTGTCATTAAAAGTGAGGCGTTGGTTAAACTCTTAAATCAGACACAAGTCAGCCACAGTTCAGTCTTTTCTTTAAGAACAGAAAGAGAAGTGCAAATAACCAGAGGACGTATCAAACATGAGAAGAAAACCGTATGTCCCATACCTGTCATTGAACATGCTGGAGAAGGCCGGCTTACTGTTCTTCTCAATGTCTTTGTTGCAGTGCTTTGTTTTGGCTGATATCGTAGCATGGAAGGTTGCTGATGCCTCAACATCCAGGCACATCTTCACCTCCTCCACACTGAGGCCCTGAAGGCTGGCCTGGCACTCCTTGATGCTTGTCACAGATTGAACACTCCCTCCTAGTTTCACCTGGAATCACATTATCAGTGCAAACATGAGGATTTTTTTCCTTTTGGTAATTAAAAAAAAAGCTTAAAATTGATCTATGTCATCGTTTTGGTTCACCTTGGTGATGTAATGGGTGCCAAAGTTGTCAATCAGTGAGTAGAACTGTTGTTTGTGGTCACTGTCGTAGATATTTGGGAGATCCTTCACTGCGTTGTTAAACTCTCTGTGCAGCTCGGGTTTGCCGGTCACTCTGTAGCTGTTCAGTGAGACACAACGGAGGACAGATCAGAATGAAACAGGTGACAGAGAGTTCTGCACTTCAGTATTTTGATCAGTTAATCTTGGTTTGATTGATCTTACCTATAGTACTGGCACCCCATGCTCTGGCTTGTGAAGCTGAATTTGTCAATCTTGGTTTTTTTCATGGAGTAGTCAGCCAGTTTAGAATGGGTACCAGCGAGCATCAGTGAGGCGCTTTTATCAACCCTTTTAAAATCCAGATCGCCCTGCCAGTTGTTTTCAACAGAAGAGGTGATGGAGTCGACCAGAGACTCACTGGATTTGTGGAGAGAACTGGTCACCTTGCTGTTGCAGGTCTGCTTTGCTCTCCAGTCGACCACTGACAGGGGAAGCTTTTGCAGTTGGTTCTCCAGAAAGGTGTTCTTACACAGGGTGCATGTCTTGTCCTTGCGTTTCCACTGACTCACATCGATCACGTAGGCCTGCTTACGTTCCATGGTGGTGATGTCGAAGCCTTCCCCGGCCAAATTAGTACCCGGAGCAAACTCTGCTTCCTTGCACTGTTCGGGTGTCCCCTGGATGCACGACGGATTTGTGGATTGAGGGAGAGAGAGCATGAAGACGGCAAAGATGCAAATACTCAACAGACACATGTTGCTGGTACATGTGATGAAAGATGCAAACTGTTTTATCCTGTAAAACAAAAAAGAAGTTAGATCTCAACGAACTGTTGGACAGACGAAATCATCCACCTGACTGTCAAACTTTATTTGATGTATGCATCTTTTTTTAGACAGTCAGGTCAAAGATGTTTTAATGTTCTCTGATTATGAACATGCTACATCCAAAAAGATCTTTGTTAATACAACCTTCTTTTACTTCTTTTGTTTAAATGTCAAATTTTGGTTAAAATCTGTAATTTTGTTTTTAAGGTCTGCTACGTTAATCAACGTAAAATAAATCATTTCTTGTCTCTCTTCAGCTTTCCAATCAATTAAGGCAAAAAATCCCAACTTAAATAAAATAAAATAAATCATAGCCGTGATGATAATAGTGCACATAAGATTACGTACTTTAAAGCAAAATTTGAGACTTTAAAAAAGGAGGTACAAATGAGCACAGACTCACCTCTGTCTTGTGTGTTCATGCTGTGTGCATGAACTGTCTGCAACATGATCGGCGTATTGTATTTAAATGCAACGGAGGAGGAGGAGGGCGTGACATGACGTACTTGGAAAATGAAAGAGATCTTGTACAAGAACAAGGGCTATAATAAGTGAATTTAAAAATAGTGTCTTCACACTTTGAAGATGAAGCAGTAAAGCATTGGCTGTTTTTCTACAGTTGTGGTTTGAGTGTGCACTATCACCCTAATACACAACCATGTATGGTAACATCATGACTGTCAACCAATGGAGGAAAGGCTACAGGACCTGACAAAGCTTCTTTTTAAGTGATCCTCTTTTAAATGTGATTAAACATTTATATCCTGGTGGGAGTTGTTATTCTTCGATGACCATGACCCCATCCAGACGCCATGAGGGTTCAAGGATCTGTTGAGTTGCATGGAGCAGCAGGGACTCTAGTCTTTTGGGACTTTGCTTCGGAAGCAGAGAGACCCCAGTTCAAGTCACCACTGCAGACCAAGTCTGGAGGTTGGGCTTATAGCTGAAGTGGTGCCAGTTTACTCGTCTGTCATCTTTGTCACCTTTGTCTTGCGGGGTAAAAAAAATGTTCACACTCACACAGAGAGGAGACACCACTCACATTGAGAATTGACTTCAAGATTATATCTTTTCAAGCGCTGCTTAGATTTGTTCCTGTTACAAGTTCAGTTCACTTCTTTAGCACCTTCCCCTTTTTTAAAACTTCTGACGCTCTACATCTCATGTTTTTAGTCAAAATTCAAAGGTGTTGAAGAATTTTCCATTTTTGCCCTCCAGAGCTTGCTGTGAAATTCTCTTTAGTCCTTTGTTCTTTTTTTAAATCCTGACTTTGGATCTCTCTTTTGATCAATATTTATGTTTTAAATGTGTTCTACTTAAAAATAGAATCAACCTACAGTAAAACTAAACATTTAAAACAGCCGCACAGAAACAGATGATGGAGTTGGTGGTCTACAGGCAAACTCTTGCAGATAGTGACAACATGAAAGTCAGTCTTGCTTTCCAGTCAGTATCAAACCTGAGACCACAGACCTATCATATCTCTGAAGTAGTGGTGGGCTCACTCGCCGGGATAAATGTGGTGAGCGAAACATTAAAATCATCAATATTTAGAACACATGGACAACCCAGAGCCCGAAAGGGTATGCTGTATTTTTATTCAAGAACACAAGAAGGTAAATGCAAGAGTTGTATTTTTCTATCAGTATCAAGGATACTTAAAAAGACGGTGCAAGTAGACAAGAAATTCAGGATTGACTAAGCCAAAGGTTATAATATGATGGCAATATTCTGTAAAACTGCATATTCAAACCAAACATTAAGACATTAATTTTTTGGTAAAATGATAATGTGGCTAAATATAAAACGCACAAAATCATACATTTTAATTGTCATTATAGAAGCCATTCAACACTAAGATAAAGTGGTTAAAGCAAGTGAGAAAGAAGACAACATTATAGGTAGAGATATCAAAGATTTAACACGTGGAAATAATGCATTCAGCTGCATTAACCTCTCGAATAGAAGCATCATTAAAGCCAGACTTTGGTTACATCACATCAACCTTTGGCCCTGCACTAAGACTCTGGTTTCCCTGTGAGCTCGTTTTGTCCACAAACACACCCATCTTCAACAGGACAGCCTTTGGAATAGGGTGAGCGTGACGGGACACGTACAGCCTCTTCAAGTTGTCACTCATGGGTGAAGGTTTGTAGTCCGTGCATGACTTTCCACCCAGACTCGGAGCACATGCAACATCCAATTTAAAGAAGAGCCGCCCGTGGTTCAGGTTGCAGAGGTCCTTCTTGACTCCAGCAGAGAGAACTTGATCACACTGTCCCAACAGATCATCGTCCCACTTGTTGTCCTGATCCCACACTTGAAATTTCAGTACCTTACCTGATGACAAATCCTGACTGCCGAGATCCACAATCATGGCCCAGCGTGGATTGTTGTTGTTCCAAATGACAGGAGAACGCTGGACCATCACCTTGTTGAAAAACACTTTCACGTAGCCATCTGTTGCTGTGATGCGATCCCCCCAAAGACCTGTAGCCCGTTGCACCGTTAGGATGACTCGTGCCATGCCTCTGCGGGTCGGGCAGCAGTCTTGGTTCACGGCTGGATCATTGTGGCATTGGCAGACGCAGGAATCTCTGGGGTCACTCTTGATGCCAGCCTGACAACGCTTACTGCAGTTCTTCATCAAGCCTTTGTCCAGGATGTAGTGGCTGATAGCGGAGCGCAGGTTCTTCCTCATGGGATCTTTAATGGGCAGTAACTCGTGAAGAGCATTGAGGGAATATGAGATTATGTCTGGATTCTGTGGTAATGTGTTGAGCCATTCCTTGTAGGCAGACGGAGAGTTATCAGCAGCGAAGAGTAGGTCTGGCTCTGTCGTATGACCCCCCTTTATTTCAGTGAACCTGTTGAGGACATGAGTAACTTTAACATCTGGTCAACACTGAAGGCTTCAAAGGCACACAGGGGTCAAACATAAATGCCATCAGAGGCAAGTTATTCCTTTTTATAATTATTCACATGGCCATCAAGTGTTCTCCGTTAATTGTCATTAAAAGTGAGGTGTTGGTTAAACTCTTAAATCAGACACAAGTCAGCCACAGTTCAGTCTTTTCTTTAAGAACAGAAAGAGAAGTGCAAATAACCAGAGGACGTATCAAACATGAGAAGAAAACCGTATGTCCCATACCTGTCATTGAACATGCTGGAGAAGGCCGTCTTGCTGTCCGTCTTGTCAATGTCTTTGTTGCAGTGCTTTGTTTTGGCTGATATCGTAGCATGGTAGGTTGCTGATGCCTCAACATCCAGGCACATCTTCACCTCCTCCACACTGAGGCCCTGAAGGTTGGCCATGCAATCCTTGATGCTTATCACAGATTGAACACTCCCTCCCAGTTTCACCTGGAATCACATTATCAGTGCACACATGAGGATTTTTTTTTCCTTTTGGTAATTAAAAAAAAAAGCTTAAAATTGATCTATGTCATCGTTTTGGTTCACCTTGGTGATGTAATGGGTGCCAAAGTTGTCAATCAGTGAGTAGAACTGTCGTTTGTGGTGACAGTTGTAGATATTTGGGAGATCCTTCACTGCTTTGTTAAAATCTCTGTGCAGCTTGGGTGTGCCGGTCACTCTGTAGCTGTTCAGTGAGACACAACGGAGGACAGATCAGAATGAAACAGGTGACAGAGAGTTCTGCACCTCAGTATTTTGATCAGTTAATCTTGGTTTGATTGATCTTACCTGTAGTATTCACACCCCATGCTCTGGCTTGTGAAGCTGAATTTGTCATTCTTGGTTTTTTTCATGGAGTATTCAGCCAGTTTAGAATTGGTCCCAGCGAGCATCAGTGAGGCGCTTTTCCCTATCTTATTAAAATCCAGATTGACCTGCCAGTTGTTTTCAACAGAAGAGGTGATGGAGTCGACCAGAGACTCACTGGATTTGTGGAGAGAACTGGTCACCTTGTTGTTGCAGGTCTGCATTGCTCTCCAGTCGACCACTGACAAGGGAAGCTTTTGCAGTTGGTTCTCCAGAAAGGTGTTCTTACACAGGGTGCATGTCTTGTCCTTGCGTCTCCACCGACTCATGTCGATCACGTAGGCTTGCTTACGTTCCATGGTGGTGATGTCGAAGCCTTCCCCGGCCAAATTGGTACCCGGAGCAAACTCTGCTTCCTTGCACTGTTGGGGTGTCCCCTGGATGCAGGATTGATGTGCAGAGTGAGGGAGAGCCAACATAAGGATGGCACAAATATTCAACAGACGCATGTTGCTGCTAAATGTGTGGACTGATGCAAACTGACGGATCAACCTGAAAAAGACACAAAATAGTTGAACAACGGTTAACAAGTAGTCCTCCCCTCTTTCTTGTTGTCATTTGAAATGTATGAAGTGTCTGACATTCACTTGCTCAGTGTTTATACATTGTAGGGGAGAACAGGGTTGGTTGGCACACTCGTTATATCTCGCCACCAGAGGGCACTGTCTCTCAAATTGGGGTATGGACATTTCCAGAGTTAGGATCAGAGCTCACCTACATAGTCTTCTCTGGAGTAAGACAGCTGAACTTGAGGTGAGAGGACTTTTTGTGTTTTTCATGTTAAAATGTAAATATTCAGCTCCTCAGTATTTTTCTTCTAGGATTTTAATCGATGGGTTTAAAACAAAACAAGTATTACCCTTACAAAGTGTGAGGGGAAAGCTATAGTTTAGATTTGTATTAGCTAGCTAACTACTTGTTAGATGGTTGTCAGCCTTGATGCCAACCAACCCCATAGTGTGTGAGTGTCTTTGAAAGTTAATTGCCTCTTTGTTACACTGAGTTGGAAAATGAGAGGGATACACATTTCAAGCCAACACCTTAAGCTTCAGTTTAATGTAGGAATGACTATTGAAAGATGTTTTGATGATGAGCAATCATCAAAACAGTAAAAAGTGTGACCACCAACCCTGTTCTCCCCTACACAAGTTTAGACAGTAGTTCCTCATCTGTCTTCAAACATGCAATAATACACCTTTATCAGTTTTTAATAAACAACTTTCTGGCGTTATTACATTTTTAAACACTCTGTGATTAAATTTCCTTTGCTGGTATTGTGGGCAGTCTCAAACACGTACTTCATATCTATGGTGAGGCCTTGTGGTTTTCTTTTCTGTGTGACACAGCGGTTTCAGCTGTGAGTGACCCCTAGTCTCTGTTCATTGTGAACCTTGAGCCCCCCTTGCAGGACCATTTCTCTTCAGCTTATACTTTGGTCTCCTGTGTGAATGTTGACATTTCCAGGTCTAATCGGCTGAATAATTCCCTAAGCAAGCTCTGGGTCTATCCCTGGGTATCCTGCCAGTTAGACTTACCAGAATACCTCCAAAGGAAGGCGCCCATGAGGCAGTTTCAGATGTCTAAACAACCTCAACTGTCTTGTTCTTGATGGACGGACGGAGCAGCGTCTATAATCTGAGCAGCCTCCAGAGATCCTTTGCTCATATCTGAGACTGAGCCCCGCTACCTTGTGGTGGAAACTCAGTTTAGCTACTTGCACCCATGATCTCTATCTTTGGTCTCTACCCAAAGTTCATGGTGACGGGTGAAGGTTGAAGGTTGGGGTATAGATCTTTGGTAAATGAAAAGCTTTGTTTCCATTTTTAGCTCCTTCCAAACAATCACCGTTTGGTTTGACGCCTCCATTACTTTCTCTTCATTAACACTAATATTGACGCTAACTTGCCTGTTGGTTTTGTTATTGCTTGTTGTGTCAGATGTGTAATATTGTTGGTTATTAAAATATGAAAATAGTATTTCTTATTTTTATGAAATATGAAAATGGTATATCATATAATTTTTCCTCTTATATATTATTTGGGGCACCACCTCTCATCAGAGGACGTAATCTCGCTTTATTATCTATATAATTAGCTTTGATTACATTTAATAATTTTAATCAGTCTCGTAAAATTTTAATCTGAAGTTATGAATTCTTGACAAATGCATTGGCCAAATCTGCTTTGAAATGAATATACACACAAAATCCTTTATGATATGTGAAGTTTAATTTATATAAAGTAAGTAATGGTAGATTATAAAGATGGCAGATTATGAATAGATGAGATGATTAACAGACAAATAGATAAATAACAGACAAGGATACCTTCAAGCATGGATTGCTGGTGGTAGACCAAAATATGAAATTTGGTGATAGCGGGTTAAAAAGTCTTAAACTTGATTTTAAAAAGTGTGAAGGAAACCTGCTCTTGAGTTTTGACACGTCCACCAGACTCTCACCTGCAAGCCCAGGCAGAGAGGCGCACTTGCTCACTGCTTCTCACCCTTCTCAGCCTTTTTCATGAATAAAACTTCACTTGTCTTCTAGAGATCAAAATGTTTTACATGTTTCTATCTCCTTGAATAGAAACCACTGAGACTTTCAGAGTCAGTTTGTCACCTTTGTCTTGCGGGGTAAAAAAAATGTTCACACTCACACCGAGAGGAGACACCACTCACATTGAGAATTGACTTCAAGATTATATCTTTTCAGCGCTGCTTAGATTTGTTCAGGTCACAATTTCAGTTCACTTTTTTCGCACCGTCCCCATTTTTAAAACTTCTGACGCTCTACATCTCATGTTTTTAGTCAAAATTCAAAGGTGTTGAAGCATTTTCCATTTCTGCCCTCCAGAGCTTGCTGAGAAATTCTCTTCAGTCCATTGTTCTTTTTTTAAATCCTGACTTTGGATCTCTCTTTTGATCAATATTTATGTTTTAAATGTGTTCTACTTAAAAATAGAATCAACCTACAGTAAAACTAAACATTTAAAACAACTGCACAGAAATATTACAGGACTCGACTTAAAGATTACTAAATGATTCAGCAGTGAAATGTTCACATCAGATGATAATTTTTTAAGCTATAATAAATATTACAATATTTAATATCGCATTAAGTGAATGTAATTCTATATGACCCCATCAGGGTGGACTCACCTTTGTCTCGCCTGTTCATGCTGCGTTTGTGAAACTGACTGTGAGTCTGAATGTGTTGGTTTTTGTTATAAGATAGGCAGGAGGTGGTGAGGAAACAGTGGTCTTCAAAAATGCAGGGGGTATTGTTGTCATGCATTTTTGCAGCACTGAACAGATGAAGTGTGGAGGTGGAGTTGGTGGTCTACAGGCAAACTCTCACAGATAGTGACAACATGAAAGTCAGTCTGGCTTTCCAGTCAGTATCAAACCTGAGACCACAGACCTATCATATCTCTGAAGTAGTGGTGGGCTCACTCGCTGGGATAAATGTGGTGAGCGAAACATTAAAATCATCAATATTTAGAACACATGGACAACCCAGAGCCCGAAAGGGTATGCTGTATTTTTATTCAAGAACACAAGAATGTAAATGCAAGAGTTGTATTTTTATATCAGTATCAAGGATACTTAAAAAGACAGTGCAAGTAGACGTGAAATTCAGGATTGACTAAGCCATAGGTTATAATATGATGGCAATATTCTGTAAAACTGCATATTCAAACCAAACATTAAGACATTAATTTTTTGGTAAAATGATAATGTGGCTAAATATAAAACGCACAAAATCATCCATTTTAATTGTCATTATAGAAGCCATTCAACACTAAGATGAAGTGGTTAAAGCAAGGGAGAAAGAAGACAACATTATAGGTAGAGATATCAAAGATTTAACACGTGGAAATAATGCATTCAGCTGCATTAACCTCTCGAATAGAAGCATCATTAAAGCCAGACTTTGGTCACATCACATCAACCTTTGGCCCTGCACTAAGACTCTGGTTTCCCTGTGAGCTTGTTTTGTCCACAAACACACCCATCTTCAACAGGACAGCCTTTGGAATAGGGTGAGCGTGACGGGACACGTACAGCCTCTTCAAGTTTTCACTCATGGGTGAAGGTTTGTAGTCCGTGCATGACTTTCCACCCAGACTCGGAGCACATGCAACATCCAATTTAAAGAAGAGCCGCCCGTGGTTCAGGTTGCAGAGGTCCTCCTTGACTCCAGCAGAGAGAACTTGATCACACTGTCCCAACAGATCATCGTCCCACTTGTTGTCCTGATCCCACACTTGAAATTTCACTACCTTACCTGATGACAAATCCTGACTGCCGAGGTCCACAATCATGGCCCAGTGTGGATTGTTGTTGTTCATAATGACAGGAGAACGCTGGACCATCACCTTGTTGAAAAACACTTTCACGTAGCCATCTGTTGCTGTGATGCGATCCCCCCAAAGACCTGTAGCCCGTTGCACCGTTAGGATGACTCGTGCCATGCCTCTGCGGGTCGGGCAGCAGTCTTGGTTCACGGCTGGATCATTGTGGCATTGGCAGACGCAGGAATCTCTGGGGTCACTCTTGATGCCGGCCTGACAACGCTTACTGCAGTTCTTCATCAAGCCTTTGTCCAGGATGTAGTGGCTGATAGCGGAGCGCAGGTTCTTCCTCATGGGATCTTTAATGGGCAGTAACTCGTGAAGAGAATTGAGGGAATATGAGATTATGTCTGGATTCTGTGGTAATGTGTTGAGCCATTCCTTGTAGGCAGACGGAGAGTTATCAGCAGCGAAGAGTAGGTCTGGCTCTGTCGTATGACCCCCCTTTATTTCAGTGAACCTGTTGAGGACATGAGTAACTTTAACATCTGGTCAACACTGAAGGCTTCAAAGGCACACAGGGGTCAAACATAAATGCCATCAGAGGCAAGTTATTCCTTTTTATAATTATTCACATGGCCATCAAGTGTTCTCCGTTAATTGTCATTAAAAGTGAGGCGTTGGTTAAACTCTTAAATCAGACACAAGTCAGCCACAGTTCAGTCTTTTCTTTAAGAACAGAAAGAGAAGTGCAAATAACCAGAGGACGTATCAAACATGAGAAGAAAACCGTATGTCCCATACCTGTCATTGAACATGCTGGAGAAGGCCGTCTTGCTGTCCGTCTTGTCAATGTCTTTGTTGCAGTGCTTTGTTTTGGCTGATATCGTAGCATGGTAGGTTGCTGATGCCTCAACATCCAGGCACATCTTCACCTCCTCCACACTGAGGCCCTGAAGGTTGGCCATGCAATCCTTGATGCTTGTCACAGATTGAACACTCCCTCCCAGTTTCACCTGGAATCACATTATCAGTGCAAACATGAGGATTTTTTTTTCCTTTTGGTAATTAAAAAAAAAAAGCTTAAAATTGATCTATGTCATCGTTTTGGTTCACCTTGGTGATGTAATGGGTGCCAAAGTTGTCAATCAGTGAGTAGAACTGTCGTTTGTGGTGACAGTTGTAGATATTTGGGAGATCCTTCACTGCTTTGTTAAAATCTCTGTGCAGCCCGGGTGTGCCGGTCACTCTGTAGCTGTTCAGTGAGACACAACAGAGGACAGATCAGAATGAAACAGGTGACAGAGAGTTCTGCACCTCAGTATTTTGATCAGTTAATCTTGGTTTGATTGATCTTACCTGTAGTATTCACACCCCATGCTCTGGCTTGTGAAGCTGAATTTGTCATTCTTGGTTTTTTTCATGGAGTATTCAGCCAGTTTAGAATTGGTACCAGCGAGCATCAGTGAGGCACCTTTATCAACCCTTTTAAAATCCAGATTGACCTGCCAGTTGTTTTCAACAGAAGAGGTGATGGAGCTGACCAGAGACTCACTGGATTTGTGGAGAGAACTGGTCACCTTGCTGTTGCAGGTCTGCTTGGCTCTCCAGTCGACCACTGACAGGGGAAGCTTTTGCAGTTTGTTCTCCAGAAAGGTGTTCTTACACAGGGTGCATGTCTTGTCCTTGCGTTTCCACTGACTCACATCGATCACGTAGGCCTGCTTACGTTCCATGGTGGTGATGTCGAAGCCTTCCCCGGCCAAATTAGTACCCGGAGCAAACTCTGCTTCCTTGCACTGTTCGGGTGTCCCCTGGATGCAGGACGGATTTGTGGATTGAGGGAGAGAGAGCATGAAGACGGCAAAGATGCAAACACTCAACAGACACATGTTGCTGGTACATGTGATGAAAGATGCAAACTGTTTTATCCTGTAAAACAAAAAAGAAGTTAGATCTCAACGAACTGTTGGACAGACGAAATCATCCACCTGACTGTCAAACTTTATTTGATGTATGCATCTTTTTTTAGACAGTCAGGTCAAAGATGTTTTAATGTTCTCTGATTATGAACATGCTACATCCAAAAAGATCTTTGTTAATACAACCTTCTTTTACTTCTTTTGTTTAAATGTCAAATTTTGGTTAAATCTGTAATTTTGTTTTTAAGGTCTGCTACGTTAATCAACGTAAAATAAATCATTTCTGGTCTCTCTTCAGCTTTCCAATCAATTAAGGCAACAAATCCCAACTTAAATAAAATAAAATAAATCATAGCCGTGATGATAATAGTGCACATAAGATTACGTACTTTAAAGCAAAATTTGAGACATTAAAAAAGGAGGTACAAATGAGCACAGACTCACCTCTGTCTTGTGTGTTCATGCTGTGTGCATGAACTGTCTGCAACACGATCAGTCTATTGTATTTAAATGCAACGGAGGAGGAGGAGGGCGTGACATGACGTACTTGGAAAATGATAAAGATCTTGTACAAGAACAAGGGCTATAATAAGTGAATTTAAAAATAGTGTCTTCACACTTTGAGGATGAAGCAGTAAAGCATTGGCTGTTTTTCTACAGCTGTGGTTTGAGTGTGCACCATCGTCCTAATACACAACCATGTATGGTAACATCATGACTGTCAACCAATGGAGGAAAGGCTACAGGACCTGACAAAGCTTCTTTTTAAGTGATCCTCTTTTAAATGTGATTAAACATTTATATCCTGGTGGGAGTTGTTTTTCCTTGATGACCATGACCCCATCCAAACGCCATGAGGGTTCAAGGATCTGTTGAGTTGCATGGAGCAGCAGGGACTCTAGTCTTTTGGGACTTTGCTTCGGAAGCAGAGGGACCCCAGTTCAAGTCACCACTGCAGACCAAGTCTGGAGGTTGGGCTTATAGCTGAAGTGGTGCCAGTTTACTCGTCTGTCATCTTTGTCACCTTTGTCTTGCGGGGTAAAAAAATGTTCACACTCACACAGAGAGGAGACACCACTCACATTGAGAATTGACTTCAAGATTATATCTTTTCAAGCGCTGCTTAGATTTGTTCCTGTTACAAGTTCAGTTCACTTCTTTAGCACCTTCCCCTTTTTTAAAACTTCTGACGCTCTACATCTCATGTTTTTAGTCAAAATTCAAAGGTGTTGAAGAATTTTCCATTTTTGTCCTCCAGAGCTTGCTGTGAAATTCTCTTTAGTCCTTTGTTCTTTTTTTAAATCCTGACTTTGGATCTCTCTTTTGATCAATATTTATGTTTTAAATGTGTTCTACTTAAAAATAGAATCAACCTACAGTAAAACTAAACATTTAAAACAGCCGCACAGAAACAGATGATGGAGTTGGTGGTCTACAGGCAAACTCTTGCAGATAGTGACAACATGAAAGTCAGTCTGGCTTTCCAGTCAGTATCAAACCTGAGACCACAGACCTATCATATCTCTGAAGTAGTGGTGGGTTCACGCGCTGGGATAAATGTGGTGAGCGAAACATTAAAATCATCAATATTTAGAACACATGGACAACCCAGAGCCCCAAAGGGTATGCTGTATTTTTATTCAAGAACACAAGAATGTAAATGCAAGAGTTGTATTTTTATATCAGTATCAAGGATACTTAAAAAGACAGTGCAAGTAGACGAGAAATTCAGGATTGACTAAGCCAAAGGTTATAATATGATGGCAATATTCTGTAAAACTGCATATTCAAACCAAACATTAAGACATTCATTTTTTTGTGAAATGATAATGTGGCTAAATATAAAACGCACAAAATCATACATTTTAATTGTCATTATAGAAGCCATTCAACACTAAGATGAAGTGGTTAAAGCAAGTGAGAAAGAAGACAACATTATAGGTAGAGATATCAAAGATTTAACACGTGGAAATAATGCATTCAGCTGCATTAACCTCTCGAATAGAAGCATCATTAAAGCCAGACTTTGGTCACATCACATCAACCTTTGGCCCTGCACTAAGACTCTGGTTTCCCTGTGAGCTCGTTTTGTCCACAAACACACCCATCTTCAACAGGACAGCCTTTGGAATAGGGTGAGCGTGACGGGACACGTACAGCCTCTTCAAGTTGTCACTCATGGGTGAAGGTTTGTAGTCCGTGCATGACTTTCCACCCAGACTCGGAGCACATGCAACATCCAATTTAAAGAAGAGCCGCCCGTGGTTCAGGTTGCAGAGGTCCTTCTTGACTCCAGCAGAGAGAACTTGATCACACTGTCCCAACAGATCATCGTCCCACTTGTTGTCCTGATCCCACACTTCAAATTTCACTACCTTACCTGATGACAAATCCTGACTGCCGAGATCCACAATCATGGCCCAGCGTGGATTGTTGTTGTTCATAATGACAGGAGAACGCTGGACCATCACCTTGTTGAAAAACACTTTCACGTAGCCATCTGTTGCTGTGGTGAAATCCCCCCAAAGACCTGTAGCCCGTTGCACCGTTAGGATGACTCGTGCCATGCCTCTGCGGGTCGGGCAGCAGTCTTGGTTCACGGCTGGATCATTGTGGCATTGGCAGACGCAGGAATCTCTGGGGTCACTCTTGATGCCGGCCTGACAACGCTGACTGCAGTTCTTCATCAAGCCTTTCTCCAGGATGTAGTGGCTGATAGCGGAGCGCAGATTCATCCTCACGGGATCTTTAATGGGCAGTAACTCGTGAAGAGAATTGAGGGAATATGAGATTATGTCTGGATTCTGTGGTAATGTGTTGAGCCATTCCTTGTAGGCAGACGGATCTTTTTCAGCAGAGAAGAGTAGGTCTGGCTCTGTCGTATGCCCCCCCTTTATTTCTGTGAACCTGTTGAGGATATGAGTAACTTTAACATCTGGTCAACACTGAAGGCTTCAAAGGCACACAGGGGTCAAACATAAATGCCATCAGAGGCAAGTTATTCCTTTTTAGAATTATTCACATGGCCATCAAGTGTTCTCCGTTAATTGTCATTAAAAGTGAGGCGTTGGTTAAACTCTTAAATCAGACACAAGTCAGCCACAGTTCAGTCTTTTCTTTCAGAACAGAAAGAGAAGTGCAAATAACCAGAGGACGTATCAAACATGAGAAGAAAACCGTATGTCCCATACCTGTCATTGAACATGCTGGAGAAGGCCGTCTTGCTGTCCGTCTTGTCAATGTCTTTGTTGCAGTGCTTTGTTTTGGCTGATATCGTAGCATGGTAGGTTGCTGATGCCTCAACATCCAGGCACATCTTCACCTCCTCCACACTGAGGCCCTGAAGGTTGGCCATGCACTCCTTGATGCTTGTCACAGATTGAACACTCCCTCCCAGTTTCACCTGGAATCACATTATCAGTGCACACATGAGGATTTTTTTCCTTTTGGTAATAAAAAAAAAAAAGCTTAAAATTGATCTATGTCATCGTTTTGGTTCACCTTGGTGATGTAATGGGTGCCAAAGTTGTCAATCAGTGTGTAGAACTGTCGTTTGTGGTCACTGTCGTAGATATTTGGGAGATCCTTCACTGCTTTGTTAAAATCTCTGTGCAGCTCGGGTGTGCCGGTCACTTTGTAGCTGTTCAGTGAGACACAACGGAGGACAGATCAGAATGAAACAGGTGACAGAGAGTTCTGCACCTCAGTATTTTGATCAGTTAATCTTGGTTTGATTGATCTTACCTGTAGTACTCACACCCCATGCTCTGGCTTGTGAAGCTGAATTTGTCATTCTTGTTTTTTTTCATGGAGTAGTCAGCCAGTTTAGAATGGGTACCAGCGAGCATCAGTGAGGCACCTTTATCAATCATTTTAAAATCCAGATTGACCTGCCAGTTGTTTTCAATAGAGGAGGTGATGGAGTCGACCAGAGACTCACTGGATTTGTGGAGAGAACTGGTCACCTTGTTGTTGCAGGTCTGCTTTGCTCTCCAGTCGACCACTGACAGGGGAAGCTTTTGCAGTTTGTTCTCCAGAAAGGTGTTCTTACACAGGGTGCATGTCTTGTCCTTGTGTTCCCACTGACTCACATCGATCACGTAGGCCTGCTTACGTTCCATGGTGGTGATGTCGAAGCCTTCCCCGGCCAAATTAGTACCCGGAGCAAACTCTGCATCCTTGCACTGTTCGGGTGTCCCCTGGATGCACGACGGATTTGTGGATTGAGGGAGAGAGAGCATGAAGACGGCAAAGATGCAAATACTCAACAGACACATGTTGCTGGTACATGTGATGAAAGATGCAAACTGTTTTATCCTGTAAAACAAAAAAGAAGTTAGATCTCAACGAACTGTTGGACAGACGAAATCATCCACCTGACTGTCAAACTTTATTTGATGTATGCATCTTTTTTAGACAGTCAGGTCAAAGATGTTTTAATGTTCTCTGATTATGAACATGCTACATGTGGGGTCCCTGAGCAGCTCCTTCAGCAGCAGACTGAGACTCCCACCCTGCAGGACGGAGTGCTACCGCAGGTCCTTCATCCCATCTGCAATCAGACTGTTTAACACCAGCACTGCTGTGTCCCGTTAATCATCTGTTCTCATCTTTCATTCCACTACATGGAAGTTACTATGTGACTATGCACATTCACAAATAACCACTGTATCCATCTGAATCGCACTGTTCTTCATACTGTGTATGTTTGTTTTTAAATTACCTGGTGCATTTCTTATCGTGCAATAACTTACCTTATCTATTTATCAGATAGAAGTGTACATAGTGTGTATACATCTGTAATAGTTGCCATATTTTATTTCATTTTACTTTATTTTATTCTATTTTATTTTATTCTATTTTATTTTATTCTATTTATTTATTCTTTTTATTTATTTATTCTATTCTATTTTACCTTTGTCATTGCTATTATTATTGTTATTGTATTTTTAAACTACGTTAGTACATTGTTGTATTTCCCTGTCCCGTGTTGTAAGCTGCTGTAACAAAAGAATTTCCCCCAATGGGGGACAAATAAAGTATATCTTATCTTGTCTTATAATCCAAAAAGATCTTTGTTAATACAACCTTCTTTTACTTCTTCATTTTTTTAAATGTCAAACTTCACCGAATCGACTCCTGGCCACGAACATTTGCTGCATGTCTTCCCCCGCTCTCTACTCCCTACATTTCTTGTCTCTCTTCAGCTGTACTATCAATTAAGGCAAAAAAAAGCCCAAAAATCCCAACTTAAATAAAATAAAATAAATCATAGCCGTGATGATAATAGTGCACATAAGATTACGTATTTTAAAGCAAAATTTGAGACATTAAAAAAGGAGGTACAAATAAGCACAGACTCACCTCTGTCTTGTGTGTTCATGCTGTGTGCATGAACTGTCTGCAACATGATCGGTCAATTGTATTTAAATGCAACAGAGGAAGAGGAGGGCGTGACATGACTCACTTGGACTATAATAATTGGATTTAAAAATAGTGTCTTCACACTTTGAGGATGAAGCAGTAAAGCATTGGCTGTTTTTCTACAGCTGTGGTTTGAGTGTGCACCATCGCCCTAAAACACAACCATGTATGGTAACATCATGACTGTCAACCAATGGAGGAAAGGCTACAGGACCTGACAAAGCTTCTTTTTAAGTGATCCTCTTTTAAATGTGATTAAACATTTATATCCTGGTGGGAGTTGTTTTTCCTCGATGACCATGACCCCATCCAAACGCCATGAGGGTTCAAAGATCTGTTGAGTTGCATGGAGCAGCAGGGACTCTAGTCTTTTGGGACTTTGCTTCGGAAGCAGAGGGACCCCAGTTCAAGTCACCACTGCAGACCAAGTCTGGAGGTTGGGCTTATAGCTGAAGTGGTGCCAGTTTACTCGTCTGTCATCTTTGTCACCTTTGTCTTGCGGGGTAAAAAAAATGTTCACACTCACACAGAGAGGAGACACCACTCACATTGAGAATGGACTTCAAGATTATATCTTTTAGAGCGCTGCTTAGATTTGTTCCTGTTACAAGTTCAGTTCACTTCTTTAGCACCTTCCCCTTTTTTAAAACTTCTGACGCTCTACATCTCATGTTTTTAGTCAAAATTCAAAGGTGTTGAAGAATTTTCCATTTTGTCCTCCAGAGCTTGCTGAGAAATTCTCTTCAGTCCTTTGTTCTTTTTTTAAATCCTGACTTTGGATCTCTCTTTTGATCAATATTTATGTTTTAAATGTGTTCTACTTAAAAATAGAATCAACCTACAGTAAAACTAAACATTTAAAACAGCCGCACAGAAACAGATGATGGAGTTGGTGGTCTACAGGCAAACTCTTGCAGATAGTGACAACATGAAAGTCAGTCTGGCTTTCCAGTCAGTATCAAACCTGAGACCACAGACCTATCATATCTCTGAAGTAGTGGTGGGCTCACTCGCTGGGATAAATGTGGTGAGCGAAACATTAAAATCATCAATATTTAGAACACATGGACAACCCAGAGCCCGAAAGGGTATGCTGTATTTTTATTCAAGAACACAAGAATGTAAATGCAAGAGTTGTATTTTTATATCAGTATCAAGGATACTTAAAAAGACAGTGCAAGTAGACGAGAAATTCAGGATTGACTAAGCCAAAGGTTATAATATGATGGCAATATTCTGTAAAACTGCATATTCAAACCAAACATTAAGACATTCATTTTTTTGTAAAATGATAATGTGGCTAAATATAAAACGCACAAAATCATACATTTTAATTGTCATTATAGAAGCCATTCAACACTAAGATGAAGTGGTTAAAGCAAGTGAGAAAGAAGACAACATTATAGGTAGAGATATCAAAGATTTAACACGTGGAAATAATGCATTCAGCTGCATTAACCTCTCGAATAGAAGCATCATTAAAGCCAGACTTTGGTTACATCACATCAACCTTTGGCCCTGCACTAAGACTCTGGTTTCCCTGTGAGCTCGTTTTGTCCACAAACACACCCATCTTCAACAGGACAGCCTTTGGAATAGGGTGAGCGTGACGGGACACGTACAGCCTCTTCAAGTTGTCACTCATGGGTGAAGGTTTGTAGTCCGTGCATGACTTTCCACCCAGACTCGGAGCACATGCAACATCCAATTTAAAGAAGAGCCGCCCGTGGTTCAGGTTGCAGAGGTCCTTCTTGACTCCAGCAGAGAGAACTTGATCACACTGTCCCAACAGATCATCGTCCCACTTGTTGTCCTGATCCCACACTTCAAATTTCACTACCTTACCTGATGACAAATCCTGACTGCCGAGATCCACAATCATGGCCCAGTGTGGATTGTTGTTGTTCATAATGACAGGAGAACGCTGGACCATCACCTTGTTGAAAAACACTTTCACGTAGCCATCTGTTGCTGTGGTGTAATCCCCCCAAAGACCTGTAGCCCGTTGCACCGTTAGGATGACTCGTGCCATGCCTCTGCGGGTCGGGCAGCAGTCTTGGTTCACGGCTGGATCATTGTGGCATTGGCAGACGCAGGAATCTCTGGGGTCACTCTTGATGCCGGCCTGACAACGCTGACTGCAGTTCTTCAACAAGCCTTTCTCCAGGATGTAGTGGCTGATAGCGGAGCGCAGATTCATCCTCACGGGATCTTTAATGGGCAGTAACTCGTGAAGAGAATTGAGGGAATATGAGATTATGTCTGGATTCTGTGGTAATGTGTTGAGCCATTCCTTGTAGGCAGACGGATCTTTTTCAGCAGAGAAGAGTAGGTCTGGCTCTGTCGTATGCCCCCCCTTTATTTCTGTGAACCTGTTGAGGATATGAGTAACTTTAACATCTGGTCAACACTGAAGGCTTCAAAGGCACACAGGGGTCAAACATAAATGCCATCAGAGGCAAGTTATTCCTTTTTAGAATTATTCACATGGCCATCAAGTGTTCTCCGTTAATTGTCATTAAAAGTGAGGCGTTGGTTAAACTCTTAAATCAGACACAAGTCAGCCACAGTTCAGTCTTTTCTTTAAGAACAGAAAGAGAAGTGCAAATAACCAGAGGACGTATCAAACATGAGAAGAAAACCGTATGTCCCATACCTGTCATTGAACATGCTGGAGAAGGCCGTCTTGCTGTCCGTCTTGTCAATGTCTTTGTTGCAGTGCTTTGTTTTGGCTGATATCGTAGCATGGTAGGTTGCTGATGCCTCAACATCCAGGCACATCTTCACCTCCTCCACACTGAGGCCCTGAAGGTTGGCCATGCAATCCTTGATGCTTGTCACAGATTGAACACTCCCTCCCAGTTTCACCTGGAATCACATTATCAGTGCACACATGAGGATTTTTTTCCTTTTGGTAATAAAAAAAAAAAAGCTTAAAATTGATCTATGTCATCGTTTTGGTTCACCTTGGTGATGTAATGGGTGCCAAAGTTGTCAATCAGTGTGTAGAACTGTCGTTTGTGGTCACTGTCGTAGATATTTGGGAGATCCTTCACTGCTTTGTTAAAATCTCTGTGCAGCTCGGGTGTGCCGGTCACTTTGTAGCTGTTCAGTGAGACACAACGGAGGACAGATCAGAATGAAACAGGTGACAGAGAGTTCTGCACTTCAGTATTTTGGTCAGTTAATCTTGGTTTGATTGATCTTACCTGTAGTACTCACACCCCATGCTCTGGCTTGTGAAGCTGAATTTGTCATTCTTGTTTTTTTTCATGGAGTAGTCAGCCAGTTTAGAATGGGTACCAGCGAGCATCAGTGAGGCACCTTTATCAATCATTTTAAAATCCAGATTGACCTGCCAGTTGTTTTCAATAGAGGAGGTGATGGAGTCGACCAGAGACTCACTGGATTTGTGGAGAGAACTGGTCACCTTGTTGTTGCAGGTCTGCTTTGCTCTCCAGTCGACCACTGACAGGGGAAGCTTTTGCAGTTTGTTCTCCAGAAAGGTGTTCTTACACAGGGTGCATGTCTTGTCCTTGTGTTCCCACTGACTCACATCGATCACGTAGGCCTGCTTACGTTCCATGGTGGTGATGTCGAAGCCTTCCCCGGCCAAATTAGTACCCGGAGCAAACTCTGCATCCTTGCACTGTTCGGGTGTCCCCTGGATGCACGACGGATTTGTGGATTGAGGGAGAGAGAGCATGAAGACGGCAAAGATGCAAATACTCAACAGACACATGTTGCTGGTACATGTGATGAAAGATGCAAACTGTTTTATCCTGTAAAACAAAAAAGAAGTTAGATCTCAACGAACTGTTGGACAGACGAAATCATCCACCTGACTGTCAAACTTTATTTGATGTATGCATCTTTTTTTAGACAGTCAGGTCAAAGATGTTTTAATGTTCTCTGATTATGAACATGCTACATGTGGGGTCCCTGAGCAGCTCCTTCAGCAGCAGACTGAGACTCCCACCCTGCAGGACGGAGTGCTACCGCAGGTCCTTCATCCCATCTGCAATCAGACTGTTTAACACCAGCACTGCTGTGTCCCGTTAATCATCTGTTCTCATCTTTCATTCCACTACATGGAAGTTACTATGTGACTATGCACATTCACAAATAACTACTTTATCCATCTGAATCGCACTGTTCTTCATACTGTGTATGTTTGTTTTTAAATTACCTGGTGCATTTCTTATCGTGCAATAACTTACCTTATCTATTTATCAGATAGAAGTGTACATAGTGTGTATACATCTGTAATAGTTGCCATATTTTATTTCATTTTACTTTATTTTATTCTATTTTATTTTATTCTATTTTATTTTATTCTATTTTATTTTATTCTTTTTTATTTTATTTTATTCTATTCTATTTTACCTTTGTCATTGCTATTATTATTGTTATTGTATTTTTAAACTACGTTAGTACATTGTTGTATTTCCCTGTCCCGTGTTGTAAGCTGCTGTAACAAAAGAATTTCCCCCAATGGGGGACAAATAAAGTATATCTTATCTTGTCTTATAATCCAAAAAGATCTTTGTTAATACAACCTTCTTTTACTTCTTCATTTTTTTAAATGTCAAACTTCACCGAATCGACTCCTGGCCACGAACATTTGCTGCATGTCTTCCCCCGCTCTCTACTCCCTACATTTCTTGTCTCTCTTCAGCTGTACTATCAATTAAGGCAAAAAAAAGCCCAAAAATCCCAACTTAAATAAAATAAAATAAATCATAGCCGTGATGATAATAGTGCACATAAGATTACGTATTTTAAAGCAAAATTTGAGACATTAAAAAAGGAGGTACAAATAAGCACAGACTCACCTCTGTCTTGTGTGTTCATGCTGTGTGCATGAACTGTCTGCAACATGATCGGTCAATTGTATTTAAATGCAACAGAGGAAGAGGAGGGCGTGACATGACTCACTTGGACTATAATAATTGGATTTAAAAATAGTGTCTTCACACTTTGAGGATGAAGCAGTAAAGCATTGGCTGTTTTTCTACAGCTGTGGTTTGAGTGTGCACCATCGCCCTAAAACACAACCATGTATGGTAACATCATGACTGTCAACCAATGGAGGAAAGGCTACAGGACCTGACAAAGCTTCTTTTTAAGTGATCCTCTTTTAAATGTGATTAAACATTTATATCCTGGTGGGAGTTGTTTTTCCTCGATGACCATGACCCCATCCAAACGCCATGAGGGTTCAAAGATCTGTTGAGTTGCATGGAGCAGCAGGGACTCTAGTCTTTTGGGACTTTGCTTCGGAAGCAGAGGGACCCCAGTTCAAGTCACCACTGCAGACCAAGTCTGGAGGTTGGGCTTATAGCTGAAGTGGTGCCAGTTTACTCGTCTGTCATCTTTGTCACCTTTGTCTTGCGGGGTAAAAAAAATGTTCACACTCACACAGAGAGGAGACACCACTCACATTGAGAATGGACTTCAAGATTATATCTTTTAGAGCGCTGCTTAGATTTGTTCCTGTTACAAGTTCAGTTCACTTCTTTAGCACCTTCCCCTTTTTTAAAACTTCTGACGCTCTACATCTCATGTTTTTAGTCAAAATTCAAAGGTGTTGAAGAATTTTCCATTTTTGTCCTCCAGAGCTTGCTGAGAAATTCTCTTCAGTCCTTTGTTCTTTTTTTAAATCCTGACTTTGGATCTCTCTTTTGATCAATATTTATGTTTTAAATGTGTTCTACTTAAAAATAGAATCAACCTACAGTAAAACTAAACATTTAAAACAGCCGCACAGAAACAGATGATGGAGTTGGTGGTCTACAGGCAAACTCTTGCAGATAGTGACAACATGAAAGTCAGTCTGGCTTTCCAGTCAGTATCAAACCTGAGACCACAGACCTATCATATCTCTGAAGTAGTGGTGGGCTCACTCGCTGGGATAAATGTGGTGAGCGAAACATTAAAATCATCAATATTTAGAACACATGGACAACCCAGAGCCCGAAAGGGTATGCTGTATTTTTATTCAAGAACACAAGAATGTAAATGCAAGAGTTGTATTTTTATATCAGTATCAAGGATACTTAAAAAGACAGTGCAAGTAGACGAGAAATTCAGGATTGACTAAGCCAAAGGTTATAATATGATGGCAATATTCTGTAAAACTGCATATTCAAACCAAACATTAAGACATTCATTTTTTTGTAAAATGATAATGTGGCTAAATATAAAACGCACAAAATCATACATTTTAATTGTCATTATAGAAGCCATTCAACACTAAGATGAAGTGGTTAAAGCAAGTGAGAAAGAAGACAACATTATAGGTAGAGATATCAAAGATTTAACACGTGGAAATAATGCATTCAGCTGCATTAACCTCTCGAATAGAAGCATCATTAAAGCCAGACTTTGGTTACATCACATCAACCTTTGGCCCTGCACTAAGACTCTGGTTTCCCTGTGAGCTCGTTTTGTCCACAAACACACCCATCTTCAACAGGACAGCCTTTGGAATAGGGTGAGCGTGACGGGACACGTACAGCCTCTTCAAGTTTTCACTCATGGGTGAAGGTTTGTAGTCCGTGCATGACTTTCCACCCAGACTCGGAGCACATGCAACATCCAATTTAAAGAAGAGCTGCCCGTGGTTCAGGTTGCAGAGGTCCTCCTTGACTCCAGCAGAGAGAACTTGATCACACTGTCCCAACAGATCATCATTCCAGGTGTCCTCATCCCACACTTCAAATTTCACTACCTTACCTGATGACAAATCCTGACTGCCGAGGTCCACAATCATGGCCCAGCATGGGTTGTTGTTGTTCATAATGACAGGAGAACGCCCGACCATCACCTTGTTGAAAAACACTTTCACGTAGCCATCTGTTGCTGTGATGCGATCCCCCCAAAGACCTGTAGCCCGTTGCACCGTTAGGATGACTCGTGCCATGCCTCTGCGGGTCGGGCAGCAGTCTTGGTTCACGGCTGGATCATTATGGCATTGGCAGACGCAGGAATCTCTGGGGTCACTCTTGATGCCAGCCTGACAACGCTTACTGCAGTTCTTCATCAAGCCTTTGTCCAGGATGTAGTGGCTGATAGCGGAGCGCAGGTTCTTCCTCATGGGATCTTTAATGGGCAGTAACTCGTGAAGGGAATTGAGGGAATATGAGATTATGTCTGGATTCTGTGGTAATGTGTTGAGCCATTCCTTGTAGGCAGACGGAGAGTTATCAGCAGCGAAGAGTAGGTCTGGCTCTGTCGTATGACCCCCCTTTATTTCTGTGAACCTGTTGAGGATATGAGTAACTTTAACATCTGGTCAACACTGAAGGCTTCAAAGGCACACAGGGGTCAAACATAAATGCCATCAGAGGCAAGTTATTCCTTTTTATAATTATTCACATGGCCATCAAGTGTTCTCCGTTAATTGTCATTAAAAGTGAGGTGTTGGTTAAACTCTTAAATCAGACACAAGTCAGCCACAGTTCAGTCTTTTCTTTAAGAACAGAAAGAGAAGTGCAAATAACCAGAGGACGTATCAAACATGAGAAGAAAACCGTATGTCCCATACCTGTCATTGAACATGCTGGAGAAGGCCGTCTTGCTGTCCGTCTTGTCAATGTCTTTGTTGCAGTGCTTTGTTTTGGCTGATATCGTAGCATGGTAGGTTGCTGATGCCTCAACATCCAGGCACATCTTCACCTCCTCCACACTGAGGCCCTGAAGGTTGGCCTTGCACTCCTTGATGCTTGTCACAGATTGAACACTCCCTCCCAGTTTCACCTGGAATCACATTATCAGTGCACACATGAGGATTTTTTTTTCCTTTTGGTAATTAAAAAAAAAAAGCTTAAAATTGATCTATGTCATCGTTTTGGTTCACCTTGGTGATGTAATGGGTGCCAAAGTTGTCAATCAGTGAGTAGAACTGTCGTTTGTGGTGACAGTTGTAGATATTTGGGAGATCCTTCACTGCTTTGTTAAAATCTCTGTGCAGCCCGGGTGTGCCGGTCACTCTGTCGCTGTTCAGTGAGACACAACAGAGGACAGATCAGAATGAAACAGGTGACAGAGAGTCCTGCACCTCAGTATTTTGATCAGTTAATCTTGGTTTGATTGATCTTACCTGTAGTATTCACACCCCATGCTCTGGCTTGTGAAGCTGAATTTGTCATTCTTGGTTTTTTTCATGGAGTATTCAGCCAGTTTAGAATGGGTACCAGCGAGCATCAGTGAGGCGCTTTTATCAACCCTTTTAAAATCCAGATTGACCTTCCAGTTGTTTTCAACAGAAGAGGTGATGGAGCTGACCAGAGACTCACTGGATTTGTGGAGAGAACTGGTCACCTTGCTGTTGCAGGTCTGCTTGGCTCTCCAGTCGACCACTGACAGGGGAAGCTTTTGCAGTTTGTTCTCCAGAAAGGTGTTCTTACACAGGGTGCATGTCTTGTCCTTGCGTTTCCACTGACTCACATCGATCACGTAGGCCTGCTTACGTTCCATGGTGGTGATGTCGAAGCCTTCCCCGGCCAAATTGGTACCCGGAGCAAACTCTGCATCCTTGCACTGTTCGGGTGTCCCCTGGATGCAGGACGGATTTGTGGATTGAGGGAGAGAGAGCATGAAGATGGCAAAGATGCAAACACTCAACAGACACATGTTGCTGGTACATGTGATGAAAGATGCAAACTGTTTTATCCTGTAAAACAAAAAAGAAGTTAGATCTCAACGAACTGTTGGACAGACGAAATCATCCACCTGACTGTCAAACTTTATTTGATGTATGCATCTTTTTTTAGACAGTCAGGTCAAAGATGTTTTAATGTTCTCTGATTATGAACATGCTACATCCAAAAAGATCTTTGTTAATACAACCTTCTTTTACTTCTTTTGTTTAAATGTCAAATTTTAGTTGAAATCTGTAATTTTGTTTTTAAGGTCTGCTACGTTAATCAACGTAAAATAAATCATTTCTTGTCTCTCTTCAGCTTTCCAATCAATTAAGGCAAAAAATCCCAACTTAAATAAAATAAAATAAATCATAGCCGTGATGATAATAGTGCACATAAGATTACGTACTTTAAAGCAAAATTTGAGACATTAAAAAAGGAGGTACAAATGAGCACAGACTCACCTCTGTCTTGTGTGTTCATGCTGTGTGCATGAACTGTCTGCAACATGATCAGTCTATTGTATTTAAATGCAACGGAGGAGGAGGAGGGCGTGACATGACGTACTTGGAAAATGATAAAGATCTTGTACAAGAACAAGGGCTATAATAAGTGAATTTAAAAATAGTGTCTTCACACTTTGAGGATGAAGCAGTAAAGCATTGGCTGTTTTTCTACAGTTGTGGTTTGAGTGTGCACTATCACCCTAATACACAACCATGTATGGTAACATCATGACTGTCAACCAATGGAGGAAAGGCTACAGGACCTGACAAAGCTTCTTTTTAAGTGATCCTCTTTTAAATGTGATTAAACATTTATATCCTGGTGGGAGTTGTTATTCTTCGATGACCATGACCCCATCTAGACGCCATGAGGGTTCAATGATCTGTTGAGTTGCATGGAGCAGCAGGGACTCTAGTCTTTTGGGACTTTGCTTCAGAAGCAGAGGGACCCCAGTTCAAGTCACCACTGCAGACCAAGTCTGGAGGTTGGGCTTGTAGCTGAAGTGGTGCCAGTTTACTCGTCTGTCATCTTTGTCACCTTTGTCTTGCGGGGTAAAAAAATGTTCACACTCACACAGAGAGGAGACACCACTCACATTGAGAATTGACTTCAAGATTATATCTTTTCAAGCGCTGCTTAGATTTGTTCCTGTTACAAGTTCAGTTCACTTCTTTAGCACCTTCCCCTTTTTTAAAACTTCTGACGCTCTACATCTCATGTTTTTAGTCAAAATTCAAAGGTGTTGAAGAATTTTCCATTTTTGCCCTCCAGAGCTTGCTGAGAAATTCTCTTCAGTCCTTTGTTCTTTTTTTAAATCCTGACTTTGGATCTCTCTTTTGATCAATATTTATGTTTTAAATGTGTTCTACTTAAAAATAGAATCAACCTACAGTAAAACTAAGCATTTAAAACAGCCGCACAGAAACAGATGATGGAGTTGGTGGTCTACAGGCAAACTCTTGCAGATAGTGACAACATGAAAGTCAGTCTGGCTTTCCAGTCAGTATCAAACCTGAGACCACAGACCTATCATATCTCTGAAGTAGTGGTGGGCTCACTCGCTGGGATAAATGTGGTGAGCGAAACATTAAAATCATCAATATTTAGAACACATGGACAACCCAGAGCCCGAAAGGGTATGCTGTATTTTTATTCAAGAACACAAGAATGTAAATGCAAGAGTTGTATTTTTCTATCAGTATCAAGGATACTTAAAAAGACAGTGCAAGTAGACGAGAAATTCAGGATTGACTAAGCCAAAGGTTATAATATGATGGCAATATTCTGTAAAACTGCATATTCAAACCAAACATTAAGACATTCATTTTTTGGTAAAATGATAATGTGGCTAAATATAAAACGCACAAAATCATCCATTTTAATTGTCATTATAGAAGCCATTCAACACTAAGATAAAGTGGTTAAAGCAAGTGAGAAAGAAGACAACATTATAGGTAGAGATATCAAAGATTTAACACGTGGAAATAATGCATTCAGCTGCATTAACCTCTCGAATAGAAGCATCATTAAAGCCAGACTTTGGTTACATCACATCAACCTTTGGCCCTGCACTAAGACTCTGGTTTCCCTGTGAGCTCGTTTTGTCCACAAACACACCCATCTTCAACAGGACAGCCTTTGGAATAGGGTGAGCGTGACGGGACACGTACAGCCTCTTCAAGTTTTCACTCATGGGTGAAGGTTTGTAGTCCGTGCATGACTTTCCACCCAGACTCGGAGCACATGCAACATCCAATTTAAAGAAGAGCTGCCCGTGGTTCAGGTTGCAGAGGTCCTTCTTGACTCCAGCAGAGAGAACTTGATCACACTGTCCCAAGAGATCATCGTCCCACTTGTTGTCCTGATCCCACACTTCAAATTTCACTACCTTACCTGATGACAAATCCTGACTGCCGAGATCCACAATCATGGCCCAGTGTGGATTGTTGTTGTTCATAATGACAGGAGAACGCTGGACCATCACCTTGTTGAAAAACACTTTCACGTAGCCATCTGTTGCTGTGGTGTAATCCCCCCAAAGACCTGTAGCCCGTTGCACCGTTAGGATGACTCGTGCCATGCCTCTGCGGGTCGGGCAGCAGTCTTGGTTCACGGCTGGATCATTGTGGCATTGGCAGACGCAGGAATCTCTGGGGTCACTCTTGATGCCGGCCTGACAACGCTGACTGCAGTTCTTCAACAAGCCTTTCTCCAGGATGTAGTGGCTGATAGCGGAGCGCAGATTCATCCTCACGGGATCTTTAATGGGCAGTAACTCGTGAAGAGAATTGAGGGAATATGAGATTATGTCTGGATTCTGTGGTAATGTGTTGAGCCATGCCTTGTAGGCAGACGGATCTTTTTCAGCAGAGAAGAGTAGGTCTGGCTCTGTCGTATGCCCCCCCTTTATTTCTGTGAACCTGTTGAGGATATGAGTAACTTTAACATCTGGTCAACACTGAAGGCTTCAAAGGCACACAGGGGTCAAACATAAATGCCATCAGAGGCAAGTTATTCCTTTTTATAATTATTCACATAGCCATCAAGTGTTCTCCGTTAATTGTCATTAAAAGTGAGGCGTTGGTTAAACTCTTAAATCAGACACAAGTCAGCCACAGTTCAGTCTTTTCTTTAAGAACAGAAAGAGAAGTGCAAATAACCAGAGGACGTATCAAACATGAGAAGAAAACCGTATGTCCCATACCTGTCATTGAACATGCTGGAGAAGGCCGTCTTGCTGTCCGTCTTGTCAATGTCTGTGTTGCAGTGCTTTGTTTTGGCTGATATCGTAGCATGGTAGGTTGCTGATGCCTCAACATCCAGGCACATCTTCACCTCCTCCACACTGAGGCCCTGAAGGCTGGCCATGCAATCCTTGATGCTTGTCACAGATTGAACACTCCCTCCCAGTTTCACCTGGAATCACATTATCAGTGCACACATGAGGATTTTTTTCCTTTTGGTAATAAAAAAAAAAAAGCTTAAAATTGATCTATGTCATCGTTTTGGTTCACCTTGGTGATGTAATGGGTGCCAAAGTTGTCAATCAGTGTGTAGAACTGTCGTTTGTGGTCACTGTCGTAGATATTTGGGAGATCCTTCACTGCTTTGTTAAACTCTCTGTGCAGCTCGGGTGTGCCGGTCACTTTGTAGCTGTTCAGTGAGACACAACGGAGGACAGATCAGAATGAAACAGGTGACAGAGAGTTCTGCACTTCAGTATTTTGGTCAGTTAATCTTGGTTTGATTGATCTTACCTGTAGTACTCACACCCCGTGCTCTGGCTTGTGAAGCTGAATTTGTCATTCTTGTTTTTTTTCATTGAGTAGTCAGCCAGTTTAGAATGGGTACCAGCGAGCATCAGTGAGGCACCTTTATCAATCATTTTAAAATCAAGATTGACCTGCCAGTTGTTTTCAATAGAGGAGGTGATGGAGTCGACCAGAGACTCACTGGATTTGTGGAGAGAACTGGTCACCTTGTTGTTGCAGGTCTGCTTTGCTCTCCAGTCGACCACTGACAGGGGAAGCTTTTGCAGTTTGTTCTCCAGAAAGGTGTTCTTACACAGGGTGCATGTCTTGTCCTTGTGTTCCCACTGACTCACATCGATCACGTAGGCCTGCTTACGTTCCATGGTGGTGATGTCGAAGCCTTCCCCTGCCAAATTAGTACCCGGAGCAAACTCTGCATCCTTGCACTGTTCGGGTGTCCCCTGGATGCACGACGGATTTGTGGATTGAGGGAGAGAGAGCATGAAGACGGCAAAGATGCAAATACTCAACAGACACATGTTGCTGGTACATGTGATGAAAGATGCAAACTGTTTTATCCTGTAAAACAAAAAAGAAGTTAGATCTCAACGCACTGTTGGACAGACGAAATCATCCACCTGACTGTCAAACTTTATTTGATGTATGCATCTTTTTTTAGACAGTCAGGTCAAAGATGTTTTAATGTTCTCTGATTATGAACATGCTACATGTGGGGTCCCTGAGCAGCTCCTTCAGCAGCAGACTGAGACTCCCACCCTGCAGGACGGAGCGCTACCGCAGGTCCTTCATCCCATCTGCAATCAGACTGTTTAACACCAGCACTGCTGTGTCCCGTTAATCATCTGTTCTCATCTTTCATTCCACTACATGGAAGTTACTATGTGACTATGCACATTCACAAATAACTACTTTATCCATCTGAATCGCACTGTTCTTCATACTGTGTATGTTTGTTTTTAAATTACCTGGTGCATTTCTTATCGTGCAATAACTTACCTTATCTATTTATCAGATAGAAGTGTACATAGTGTGTATACATCTGTAATAGTTGCCATATTTTATTTCATTTTACTTTATTTTATTCTATTTTATTTTATTCTATTTTATTTTATTCTTTTTTATTTTATTTTATTCTATTCTATTTTACCTTTGTCATTGCTATTATTATTGTTATTGTATTTTTAAACTACGTTAGTACTTTGTTGTATTTCCCTGTCCCGTGTTGTAAGCTGCTGTAACAAAAGAATTTCCCCCAATGGGGGACAAATAAAGTATATCTTATCTTGTCTTATAATCCAAAAAGATCTTTGTTAATACAACCTTCTTTTACTTCTTCATTTTTTTAAATGTCAAACTTCACCGAATCGACTCCTGGCCACGAACATTTGCTGCATGTCTTCCCCCGCTCTCTACTCCCTACATTTCTTGTCTCTCTTCAGCTGTACTATCAATTAAGGCAAAAAAAAGCCCAAAAATCCCAACTTAAATAAAATAAAATAAATCATAGCCGTGATGATAATAGTGCACATAAGATTACGTATTTTAAAGCAAAATTTGAGACATTAAAAAAGGAGGTACAAATAAGCACAGACTCACCTCTGTCTTGTGTGTTCATGCTGTGTGCATGAACTGTCTGCAACATGATCGGTCAATTGTATTTAAATGCAACAGAGGAAGAGGAGGGCGTGACATGACTCACTTGGACTATAATAATTGGATTTAAAAATAGTGTCTTCACACTTTGAGGATGAAGCAGTAAAGCATTGGCTGTTTTTCTACAGCTGTGGTTTGAGTGTGCACTATCACCCTAAAACACAACCATGTATGGTAACATCATGACTGTCAACCAATGGAGGAAAGGCTACAGGACCTGACAAAGCTTCTTTTTAAGTGATCCTCTTTTAAATGTGATTAAACATTTATATCCTGGTGGGAGTTGTTATTCCTCGATGACCATGACCCCATCTAGACGCCATGAGGGTTCAAGGATCTGTTGAGTTGCATGGAGCAGCAGGGACTCTAGTCTTTTGGGACTTTGCTTCGGAAGCAGAGGGACCCCAGTTCAAGTCACCACTGCAGACCAAGTCTGGAGGTTGGGCTTATAGCTGAAGTGGTGCCAGTTTACTCGTCTGTCATCTTTGTCACCTTTGTCTTGCGGGGTAAAAAAAATGTTCACAATCACACAGAGAGGAGACACCACTCACATTGAGAATTGACTTCAAGATTATATCTTTTCAAGCGCTGCTTAGATTTGTTCCTGTAACAAGTTCAGTTCACTTCTTTAGCACCTTCCCCTTTTTTAAAACTTCTGACGCTCTACATCTCATGTTTTTAGTCAAAATTCAAAGGTGTTGAAGAATTTTCCATTTTTGTCCTCCAGAGCTTGCTGAGAAATTCTCTTTAGTCCTTTGTTCTTTTTTTAAATCCTGACTTTGGATCTCTCTTTTGATCAATATTTATGTTTTAAATGTGTCCTACTTAAAAATAGAATCAACCTACAATAAAACTAAACATTTAAAACAGCCGCACAAAAACAGATGATGGAGTTGGTGGTCTACAGGCAAACTCTTGCAGAAGGTGACAACATGAAAGTAAGTCTGGCTTTCCAGTCAGTATCAAACCTGAGACCACAGACCTATCATATCTCTGAAGTAGTGGTGGGTTCACGCGCTGGGATAAATGTGGTGAGCGAAACATTAAAATCATCAATATTTAGAACACATGGACAACCCAGAGCCCGAAAGGGTATGCTGTATTTTTATTCAAGAACACAAGAATGTAAATGCAAGAGTTGTATTTTTCTATCAGTATCAAGGATACTTAAAAAGACAGTGCAAGTAGACGAGAAATTCAGGATTGACTAAGCCAAAGGTTATAATATGATGGCAATATTCTGTAAAACTGCATATTCCAACCAAACATTAAGACATTCATTTTTTTGGTAAAATGATAATGTGGCTAAATATAAAACGCACAAAATCATACATTTTAATTGTCATTATAGAAGCCATTCAACACTAAGATAAAGTGGTTAAAGCAAGTGAGAAAGAAGACAACATTATAGGTAGAGATATCAAAGATTTAACACGTGGAAATAATGCATTCAGCTGCATTAACCTCTCGAATAGAAGCATCATTAAAGCCAGACTTTGGTCACATCACATCAACCTTTGGCCCTGCACTAAGACTCTGGTTTCCCTGTGAGCTCGTTTTGTCCACAAACACACCCATCTTCAACAGGACAGCCTTTGGAATAGGGTGAGCGTGACGGGACACGTACAGCCTCTTCAAGTTTTCACTCATGGGTGAAGGTTTGTAGTCCATGCATGACTGTCCACCCAGACTCGGAGCACATGCAACATCCAATTTAAAGAAGAGCTGCCCGTGGTTCAGGTTGCAGAGGTCCTCCTTGACTCCAGCAGAGAGAACTTGATCACACTGTCCCAACAGATCATCGTTCCAGGTGTCCTCATCCCACACTTCAAATTTCACTACCTTACCTGATGACAAATCCTGACTGCCGAGGTCCACAATCATGGCCCAGCGTGGGTTGTTGTTGTTCCAAATGACAGGAGAACGCTGGACCATCACCTTGTTGAAAAACACTTTCACGTAGCCATCTGTGCCTGAGGTTTTATCCCCCCAAAGACCTGTAGCCCGTTGCACCGTTAGGATGACTCGTGCCATGCCTCTGCGGGTCGGGCAGCAGTCTTGGTTCACGGCTGGATCATTGTGGCATTGGCAGACGCAGGAATCTCTGGGGTCACTCTTGATGCCGGCCTGACAACGCTTACTGCAGTTCTTCATCAAGCCTTTCTCCAGGATGTAGTCGCTGATGGCGGAGCGCAGGTTCTTCCGGGCGGGGGTGGTTGTATTCAGTAACTCATGAAGAGAATTGAGGGAATATGAGATTATGTCTGGATTCTGTGGTAATGTGTTGAGCCATGCCTTGTAGGCAGACGGATCTTTGTCAGCAGAGAAGAGTAGGTCTGGCTCTGTCGTATGCCACCCCTTTATTTCTGTGAACCTGTTGAGGACATGAGTAACTTTAACATCTGGTCAACACTGAAGGCTTCAAAGGCACACAGGGGTCAAACATAAATGCCATCAGAGGCAAGTTATTCCTTTTTATAATTATTCACATAGCCATCAAGTGTTCTCCGTTAATTGTCATTAAAAGTGAGGCGTTGGTTAAACTCTTAAATCAGACACAAGTCAGCCACAGTTCAGTCTTTCTTTAAGAACAGAAAGAGAAGTGCAAATAACCAGAGGACGTATCAAACATGAGAAGAAAACCGTATGTCCCATACCTGTCATTGAACATGCTGGAGAAGGCCGGCTTACTGTTCTTCTCAATGTCTTTGTTGCAGTGCTTTGTTTTGGCTGATATCGTAGCATGGAAGGTTGCTGATGCCTCAACATCCAGGCACATCTTCACCTCCTCCACACTGAGGCCCTGAAGGCTGGCCTGGCACTCCTTGATGCTTGTCACAGATTGAACACTCCCTCCTAGTTTCACCTGGAATCACATTATCAGTGCAAACATGAGGATTTTTTTCCTTTTGGTAATTAAAAAAAAAGCTTAAAATTGATCTATGTCATCGTTTTGGTTCACCTTGGTGATGTAATGGGTGCCAAAGTTGTCAATCAGTGAGTAGAACTGTTGTTTGTGGTGACTGTCGTAGATATTTGGGAGATCCTTCACTGCGTTGTTAAACTCTCTGTGCAGCTCGGGTTTGCCGGTCACTCTGTAGCTGTTCAGTGAGACACAACGGAGGACAGATCAGAATGAAACAGGTGACAGAGAGTTCTGCACTTCAGTATTTTGATCAGTTAATCTTGGTTTGATTGATCTTACCTATAGTACTGGCACCCCATGCTCTGGCTTGTGAAGCTGAATTTGTCAATCTTGGTTTTTTTCATGGAGTAGTCAGCCAGTTTAGAATGGGTACCAGCGAGCATCAGTGAGGCGCTTTTATCAACCCTTTTAAAATCCAGATCGCCCTGCCAGTTGTTTTCAACAGAAGAGGTGATGGAGTCGACCAGAGACTCACTGGATTTGTGGAGAGAACTGGTCACCTTGCTGTTGCAGGTCTGCTTTGCTCTCCAGTCGACCACTGACAGGGGAAGCTTTTGCAGTTGGTTCTCCAGAAAGGTGTTCTTACACAGGGTGCATGTCTTGTCCTTGCGTTTCCACTGACTCACATCGATCACGTAGGCCTGCTTACGTTCCATGGTGGTGATGTCGAAGCCTTCCCCGGCCAAATTAGTACCCGGAGCAAACTCTGCTTCCTTGCACTGTTCGGGTGTCCCCTGGATGCACGACGGATTTGTGGATTGAGGGAGAGAGAGCATGAAGACGGCAAAGATGCAAATACTCAACAGACACATGTTGCTGGTACATGTGATGAAAGATGCAAACTGTTTTATCCTGTAAAACAAAAAAGAAGTTAGATCTCAACGAACTGTTGGACAGACGAAATCATCCACCTGACTGTCAAACTTTATTTGATGTATGCATCTTTTTTTAGACAGTCAGGTCAAAGATGTTTTAATGTTCTCTGATTATGAACATGCTACATCCAAAAAGATCTTTGTTAACCCTCCTGTTACTTTGCGGGTCAAACTGACCCTTTTTAAAGTCTATTTAAGGTAATATATGCCTTCCAAACCAGCTAAATGCAGCATAAAAATCTAGGCAGCATGTGACAGAAGATGTGTCGTGTTAATTTATCAACACCACTTCATAAAGATAAAAATAAATACAAATTTAAAATAAAATAAAATAAAATCTATTTCATGTAAAACTGTTGTATTTATATTTAGGGCTTTCCAATGTACATTAAAAAAGTTTTAACATTAACTTTAATGAAAAAGGAGTGAGATATCCTCATTGAACCATGATCTGTGAGAAATTAAAGAACACCAATGGACCAAATCTTGATTTAAATGGTTAGTAATGGAGTAAAAAAATGGATTTAAAAAAAATATGTTTTGGGATTTTTTGGGGATTTGACATTTTTGGATAATTGAATATGCCCCGGGTCAAATTGACCCAGGAACATTATTGCTGTTCAAGAGAAATGAACATAAAAAGGAGGGTTAATACAACCTTCTTTTACTTCACTTTTTGAAATCTCAAACTGTGGGTTAAATCTGTGGCGCTGGTGGCCCTGCGGTCTAAGCGTCCCACATACAGAGGCTATAGTCCTCGTCGTAGAGGTCGCTGAATCGACTCCTGGCCATGACCATTTGCTGCATGTCTTCCCCCGCTCTCTACTCCCCACATTTCTTGTCTCTCTTCAGCTGTACTATCAATTAAGGCAAAAAAAGCCCAAAAACATAACTTAAAAAAAATTAAATAGATCATAGCCGTGCACATAAGATTACGTATTTTAAAGCGAAATTTGAGACATTAAAAAAGGAGGTACAAATGAGCACAGACTCACCTCTGTCTTGTGTGTTCATGCTGTGTGCATGAACTGTCTGCAACACGATCAGTCAATTGTATTTAAATGCAACGGAGGAAGAGGAGGGCGTGAAATACTTGGAAAATGATAAAGATCTTGTACAAGAACAAAGGCTATTATAAGTGGATTTAAAAAAAGTGTCTTCTCACTTTGAAGATGAAGCAGTAAAGCATTGGCTGTTTTTCTACAGTTGTGGTTTGAGAGTGCACTATCACCCTAAAACACAACCATGTATGGTAACATCATGACTGTCAACCAATGGAGGAAAGGCTACAGGACCTGACAAAGCTTATTTTTAAGTGATCCTCTTTTAAATGTGATTAAACATGTATATCTTGGTGGGAGTTGTTTTTCCTCGATGACCATGACCCCATCCAAACGCCATGAGGGTTCAAAGATCTGTTGAGTTGCATGGAGCAGCAGGGACTCTAGTCTTTTGGGACTTTGCTTTGGAAGCAGAGGGACCCCAGTTCAAGTCACCACCACGGACCAAGTCTGGAGGTTGGGCTTGTAGCTGAAGTGGTGCCAGTTCACCTGTCTGTGCTAGTATGTGTATGTATGTAGCATGGGTCAACATGCATACCACATGAGCAGATCTTGATGATGGCCTTTAATATCACCAGATCTCATTTATAGAAAACACGAGTTACACAATCAGCAGAGTTACAGAGGTTGAAAAGAACGTACAGAAATGGAAAGTTCCTCTTAGTAGCTTTCAGTAGCCAACTCCAGCTTCTACACAAATAACAGTACATTCCCTAAGTCACCTTGAAGTGCCATAGGTGAGGTACTTTGATCATTGCATATCAAAACCATAGACTGTATAATAAATGGACGTAGTATCCGTGACATCACCCGTCTGTTTTTGAAGCCTTGTTTCAAAGCCGATCTTCGGCGGGGGCCATATTGGAAATACTGAACTCATCCTAACTTCTTTTGAGCAGGTGTGAGGTGAAGAGGCGGGCCTTTAGCGTTTTTGATAACAGCTACAGGGCGCCCGCCTGTCAATCAAGTCAGCCACGCCCTTAAATGAGTAAAACTCGTATTTTAATCTCTTCAAGAATAACGAGTTATGAATAAATTCACCCCCGCACAGTGTGTGCTGATAGCAAAATTAGCTATTAAGACATAAACAGTTTATTTATTTATTTTATTTAACCAGGTTGATCCCATTGAGATCAAGACACACAAACACACACACACAGAGAACCAAAGGACACTTTACAAGCACAACGTTCATCGCAGAAAGAGCTGTTATGTAGGAGGCCGTTCTAACAAGATACACTACAAATAACAACATCCTCAAGATTCAACTTCAAAGTCTAGATTTAAAAACATTCAGTGACACCAGCTCCTTGAGTTTCAAGCCATTCTGCAATAAATTCCAGGCCGAGGGTGCAGAATACCTAAAAGCTCTCTTCCCAATTTCTGTGCGGGCTTTTGGGACAGAAAGCATTAGCCTTTCTCCAAGATGTAGTGGCTGTGTGATAAAGACACATGTTTTTAAAACCAGTGTAAACATGTTTATTTCTGCTGTAAAGATCTTCTTTCTGGGTGTCCCCTGGATGCATGATTGATGTGCTGAGTGAGGGAGAGCCAGCATGAAGACGACAAAGACTCAAAGGACACATGGTGCTGTTACGTATGGTGATAGATAAAAAGAACAAAATAATAAGACCATGAACAAAAGCAGTTCAACCATGGAAAATTAATATTGACCTTTTATTCATGACTCAAGTGACATCTCAATGTTTGACGCACTGATGCAGAGTAATCATCTTGCTGACTTTCAGACCGTGGTTCCATTCAATTTGAATCTGAACACGCCACATTTTCAACCACCCTTTGAGAAAGCTTCTATCATTTTTTAAAAATATTTGTATTCTTTATTAACTTTATCATTTTTAGCTGTAGTCATGTTCATTTTTTATTCTATTTTTTGTTTTTATTATTAATGTATAATAAACTAGAGAAAGTTGTATTTTTTTTAAAAACAAAACATTTGAGAATAAAAAAAAGAACTCTGCATTGACTCACCTCAGTCCTGTGCTCCCATGCTGCATTCATAACTAACTGTGAGCAATCAGATCTGTAGGACTTTAAGTATAAAGTGGGCTGAAGTGTGATTGGTCTCAAAAAAGTGTCTTCACACTTTTAAAGAACAAAAGAAGAAACAATGGTGTTGATTTTTTTTTTCTCCAGGTAGGCTGGCTTAGCACTGTGGCTTTGAAACACAATGAGATATGCAAATAGCGGTTTGGGTCAACTTGTACCTTCAGCAGGAATGATTTGTGCTATGATGTTAATTCTCAGTTAGCTTAGTTTGCCATTATTTCCAGCAGATCCTAAGTTACCTGATGGTGCAGACGTATAAACTGTGAGCGTGCTCTTGAACTTAAAAGCTTCTGATACTGAACTTCCTGAATCAGAGGATTCCAGTGGCTCACATGTTGCTGCAGTCATCAACCAACCATTTCTCAGCTGTAATGACTGTCTTCAATTTTCAGAATTTAAACCAGGAACTTCTGTACCAGTTCTCAGGCCGGTTCTCAACAAAGGGCCTGAGCTGAGCGTCTGACTGTGGGTAATACACTTGGATTGGCAAGCACCAAATGTTTTTTATTCTACCACTACAAAGACAAACATCACATTTGATTTTGAATTGCAACTTATAAATGGTAAACATGTTGTTCGTGTTTACTTTCTGAGCTCAAGTTATTGATTGTATTTGAGGTAGCTACAGCCCAGTCAGTGTTGGTATTCAAACTGCCAAGCAGCATCAACCTAGTCCATCTTAATAAGACCAGAAGCTAAAGGAGCGTGCTTTCAAAGTAAAACTAGACCCTCAAATGAAAACTCCGTTCATCTTTATTTGAAAGGGTTAGCTTCATTATGGAGCCTGCAGAGAGGGCTGCTGATTAAAGCCACAGATTCACACACGTTTTTGCTTTTATTGTGCAGGAAAGTAAATGGGAGTACTGGTTTTAACAGTGTGTACACAATGTTGTTAAGAAGGGTAATATTTGTCAAAAGCAAATGTTTGTTTCTCGTCCTCTCCCCTCATCACCTTGTGTGTTTTTGTGTTATGTGTTTATCTTAACTCAACTGAACACTGAGCACACATGATCCTCAAACCACAGGAACCTGCAACTGTATACTTGCATGGTATGAGGAAAAAATGAGTCTACATGCAGACTTTTTCTTCAGTGTATTGAAATATATTTGATATCACAAATTCCTGGGCGTCCACACCACAGACAACCTCTCCTGGTCTGCTAACACCACGGTGGTGGTGAAGAAGGCCCAGCAGCGACTCCACTTCATGAGGGTGCTCAGGAGAAACAACCTGGAGGAGAAGCTTCTTGTGGCCTTCTACAGAGCCACCATGGAGAGCATTCTGGGGTACTGCATCACAGTGCTGGTTGCACAGCAGCAGACGGGAGAGCTCTGCAGAGAGTGATCAGCATGGCACAGAAGATCACTGGCTGCTCTCTGCTCTCCCTGGACAACATTGCCAGCTCTCGCTACCTCAGCAGGGCCAAAAACATTGATAAAGACTTGTCCCACCCCGGTCACCACATAATCAACCTGATGCCCTCAGGACAGTGCTACAGGTCTCACAAAACCAGGACCAGTAGACTCAGAGACAGCTTTTGCCCTAGAGCCATCAACGCTCTGAACACTCACCATAAGACACACTGACTACACACCTCCTCATGTGCAATAAAATCAATGTGCAATATCCTGCCCCCCCGACGTGCAATATTCACTGCAATAACACCTGTAAATACTAAATAACTGTAAATACTATTTATTTTTAAAGTCATTTCTTTTTTTAAATAAAAGGGTTTTATTTATCAGACCACTGTTGCTCTTGCTGCTATTGTTGTTTTTATGTATATATGTATGTATGCACCAACGGAGCAGCGCTCCTAATTTCATTGCTAGCAAGTCACGCAGTGGCATTCTATTCTATTCTATTCTATTCTATTCTATTCTATTCTAAGGCAAAGTGCAAAGCCATACACTGAGTATCTTTTTATACTTTTTAATAAGGTAAATTATGTGACGAAGCTGCATTATGATAACATTCTGTTATGTTGAACGGAATAATTTTGTTAATAAATTTGTTATCTAGATTAAACAAAACAAATGTATGGAAAGGACCCTAATAAAAGTCACATTATCATTATTAAAATATTTTAAGTTAAAAAAAAGTGATTCACTTTTATCATGATACATATTCTAATAGTGATTTTACAGAAGAGGATTTGGGCCAATTAAAATTTGAAATATATATTTTTATTTTGAGATTAAAGTCAGAATTCTGACTTTTTTCTCAGGACAATTAAAAAAAATATATATATATATATATTTTTTTTAAATGACCTTTTTTTTTATTTATTTTTTTCAGTGGCCCTAATCCTCTCCCTTATAAGTTGAATCAACAAAGCTGCTGCAGGATATTTGCAGCATTGTAGCCCTGACTACAATAAACGTGCACGTTGATGGTTGTGGTATTTTATTTTGAAATCAATGACCGGAAGTGTCGTGTTCTGTATCCACGTAGCTTGATAGCTGTTCAGACGCGATGCAGGGGAGCTGAGGCCGCCTGGGAAGACACCGCGTTTCAAGGGATCCACCAAACCAGGACCAACCATGGAACACAAAGGGATCCACCAGAAGATGAAGAATGTGAACAGAAGATCTGAAGCCTGGATCGTGAGTGCTTGGAGTCCCTCGGCTCAAATCATGGAAGCTCCTTCAGTCACAGGACATCGGTAGCTGACTGCCCGGCTTGCTAGCCCGCAGTCTCCCCCCCCCCCCCCCCCCCCCCCCAAACCTCCAAACCTCCAATCCACAATCTCAGATCTCCTCTTTTTCAAACAGCTGGACAAAACCTACACTGAGACCAGAAGAGCAAATCCCTCCCCCTTTGCTTTCATTCACCCAAAGGCATGACCTGCTAGTCCTCCACAGCTCCCCTGACCGCTGGGATCCAGCTAGCATCCTCTGGAGTTGGATGGACTCCCTCAGCATCCCTCCCCGGGACGCGTCCGAGCCTGCGCGACCACCGCACCGGGATGCGAACTAATGAGGAAGTGTCGAGGACCGCTGTGTGTCAGCAGCTCCAGGTTTTTAGGTGCTCCAGCAGGAACCTTTTGTAGATGCCCGTCCCGAGTTTGCAGCATGTACGTGGCTGGCCGTGTCTGTCTCCAGCCCTGCGGGTGACACTCACAGTGAACCGAGGCGGCAAAGCGAACAGAGGCGGTGAGAGACTTGACGCGAGCCTGCTAACGGCGAGCTAGGAGGCTAACCGCACAATACTGGAATATAAATCAAACACACACACACACACACCAATGGTATCCCATAAGGTTTTAGTCGCAATAATATTACTAAATGTGTATATAGGTGTACAGTCTGTTTTTTACTTCTTCGGCGGCGTCCTTTTAACGCTCCTGTTCGCTATGGCATTTTTAAATGGACCCAGGCTGCTGGACTGGGCGAACTCACCTCCACACCTGCAGTTTAACAAATACGTCCTCACGGGGTACCGGCCAAGCTCTTCAGTGCAAGACTGCATCAGAAGCCTGTTCTACCTGCACAATGAACTCGGAAACATATACACTCACGGTGAGTACAAGCAGGCAGCGTGGACTGCTCAGTCAGCTGTTCACATTGGGTCTTTAAAAGGTGCATTTGGACCAAGAGTTCCAGGGTCTTTTAGCCCCCAGAACTACTTTACCCTGAACTAAAAGGTTCCTCTGCCCCCATTGTGAGGTGTTTTTCAACCACAGGAGAACTTTATCCCTGAACTACATGTGTTTCGACTGGAGGATCCAGGGTCTAAATTTAGTTCAGGGGTAGTTAATCTCCCCCATGAAAAGCCCCTGCTTTGGGGGTAGTACTTTTTAAAGGTCCTGGGACTTTCACTTGAACGTAACAGTGTTTGTGGAGTTTACACAGCTGTTGAAACACAGAGGGAGTTCCTGGGAATGCAAACTAGTTTAGTTTTTATTAAGATTTCAAAATATTATTCAATATAATTTTTAATCTCCACACGTCACGGGCCTGATTTGCACAATCTACAACAATGGGGGCAGAGGAACCTTTTAGTTCAGGGGAAAGTAGTTCCAGGGTCTTTTAGCCCCAAGAACCACTTCACCCTGAACTAAAAGGTTCCTCTGCCCCCATTGGAAGGTGTTTTTCGACCACAGGAACTTTACCCTTGAACTAGGGACTTTATCCCTGAACTACATACGTTTTGACCAGAGGAATCAGGGTCTAAATTTCGTTCAGGGGTAGTTAATCTCCCCCATGAAAAGCCCCTGCTTGGGGGCGAGTACTTTTTAAAGGTCCTGGGACTTTCAGTTGAACTTGTCAGTGTTTGTGGAGTTTACACAGATGTTGAAACACAGAGGGGGTTCCTGGGAATGCATACTAGTTTAGTTATTTATTAAGATTTCAAAATATTAATTAATATAATTTTTTTTCTCCCTGGGACTTCAGCCCACGGTCAAAACGCAGACAACAATGGGGGCAGAGGAACCTTTTGTTCAGGGGAAAGTAGTTCTGGGGGCTAAAAAACCCTGGAACTCTTGGTCCAAATGCACCTATGGTCTGCGTTTCAACCGCAGACAGTAGCCATTATTACCTCCTCTACATGGACTGCCTGATCTGAGTGATACTCTGTGTTTGCTTCACGTTCAACTGTGGGATCAGATTTCAGAAAAGAGAGGGAAATTCATGAGCTGACATCAAAGCAAAAGTAGTGAGTAACTAGAGCATTGACAGAAATGTAGTGGAGTAAAAGTTATAAGTTCCCCCCAAAAATAATATTCAAGTAAAGTACAGATACTCAAAAAATGTACTTTGTTACTGTCCGGCACTGGATACCATGCAGAGCCCAGCTGCACAAAGCGCTGCTCACATGACTTCTTCCCTTCAGTTGTGACCTCTGTTTGTGTGCACAGGCTCATGCAACGTGTCCTTATCACCTTCAACCTAGAACTAATCATCAGAATCAGAATCAGTTTATTGTGCCCCACACATCAGGCACTGTACCTACAAGAGGATGCCATGCAGAGCCCAGCTGCACAAAACGCTGCACACATCTCAACTCCACTTTATTTATGTATCACCTTTAATACATAAAAACATGCAGCCCAAAGTGCTTCACAGAATAACAGAGAGACAGAAAACAACAGCAATGCTAAAATTTGAAAAGGCATGATTATGAATGAAATACTTCAAAATAAAATCAATACTGTAAAATTTATCAAATAAGTAAGAGTGGAAAGAAAAGTTACAAATAAGGTAGTGTTAACAAGATCAGATGAATACAATAAATACATAATTAAATAAGATAAATACATGTTAAAGCAATGAATAAAATAATAATGATTCAAATTACATGACTTCTTCCCTTCAGTTGTGACCTCTGTTTGTGTGCACAGACTCATGCAATGCGTGTTATCACCTTCAACTTAGAATTTAGAATCAGAACCAGAATACATTTATTGTGCCCCACACATCAGTCATATTAGAAGGAGATCAAACAAGACAGCTAGTTGGAGCTAAAAAAAAAAAAAGAAAAATATTTGCTGTGCTGTAAAATATATAAAAAGTGCATTAAAATAGTGGAATTAAAATAAGGTCCCATTGAATAATAATTTTAGTGTTTTTAATATCTAAATTTATATTTTCCCTCCCAGGAATTAACAGTTATACAAAAACATATTTTTTTAGAGTCATAGCGGCATGGTTTCACCTCACCTGAGTGTTTATTTACTTAATGCATACATTAAAATAGTTGTATTTCTTTATTTAAAGAGCACTGTTAAGACTCAAAGTGCTTTCCAAGGCACAGAAATTTAAAAAAGGTACATGCATTTATTACAAATATTCAAATAAATGTAAGTGCATCAAAACAAAAGTGAAGTGTTGCAGGTAAGAATGATTTGCTGCATGTGTAAGCGCATTATTAATTTGCTGATTGTGTAATTATAGTTCATAATGTTTGAACGGAATATGACACATCATTAAAAAGTAGATTAACAGAATATAATTAGGAGACGAGTCGTACAGTCATGATTGAACTCATTACTTCTCAGGTCATCTTTAAAATAATGACACCCACAACGTCTCGAAGTAAAACTTTATAATGTGTGACCAGAAAGTGAAGGGAGATTTAAAACCAGATATATTCTAATACTTAATTTATGTTTCAGTCACTCTAAAAGTCGGCATGATTTCCTCCTAACTTATCCTGCCTGCACAGACCTGAAGCTACCTGAGGTGGTTTTCCTGTGCAATGTTTTTAAAGAAGATATTCTCCCAGGTCTAGATCAGTGGCTACTTCAGTTTAATTCTCTGCACACTGGAGACAGATGCTCATAACAAAGTATTTATCCAGAGGAACAGAAAGCAACACACTCAACAGAAGATATGAGGTGGCCTGACTTTGTTTCTTTTTAACGAGAGATCAGAAGAGAGAGGAGGAAACTGGGGAAAGAGAGCGTCCGCATTAAGGACTGTAGCCTCTGTACATGGTCCACTAACCACCAGGTGCCCCTTACACTAGTTTTCAGGAGTACTTCCTAGTGAGAAGTCTGGCACGGCTCAGTTAAGCTCTTTTGGCACAACTCTAGTTTTTACAGTTCAGTCACAGTCACAGATATTTGACTCATGGTTTGTTTGTGTACAAATATCTCTCTCCAGGTGTTGAATGTAGTCGAACAAAGCAAAGCAGTGAAGCCAGGATTAAAGTGATTCTGAGTGAACTTCACAAAGCTGTCCAGATGAATGAGACTGGTGTGTGAGTGACGCGGCAGGTCAGGGGAAGTCACAGTTAATTGCAGCGATGTGTTTATCCGTGCACCCAGAGGTTAGACGGATGTGTCAGCGTGTTAGCAGCCTGCATGCTGTGATTCTATTCTCAGTCTGATACCATTCGACCACCGATCGCCTGGCAGCACGTTTCTTTGTCCCCGCTCCTGTTACGTCCGTTAAATGACATCCTGAATCCTCTCAGAGTGCGGGAGGTGCGGCTTCTGAGTCTCTGACAACTTCCCTGTTCCGAAGGTCGTCATTTCATTGCACTTCTCTTGCCAGCAGTCGCACAATAAACTGCAGCGCTGATCACCGGGGAAGTGTCCCTGGATGTCTTAATAACACTCCGGTGACGTCAGCTGAGCATGTGACCTCGAATGCATCCTCTAACATCATTGACTTTATCAGGAAGTGATTTTTTTAATCCTGTGAGATTCTGTCCGTTTGCTCCAAAAGAGGGAAGTGCAGCTGTTCTTTAATTGTCTTAACACTGAAGCTCAAGTTTCACCTCAGCTTCATTTGCATGTTAACTCCAAACATCCTGCCCACAACTACTGAACTCTGAGTGAGGCCGGGTAAGGCCTGTCGCCTGAGCTGTAGGACGAGTTGGGGGGGGGGGGGGGGGGAGGGGCGAGATAAAACACTTAAAATAGAAGTGTTACATTAGATGGCATTGCTTCTATCACCTGGCCGTGCGTTGACATTGGGAAAGGCAGAGTGAGCAGAATGAAGAGGGGGGGCAGGGAGCGCGATGTGAGATAAATGATCGTAACAACTGGATGTGGATCAAATTTCAAGGTCCAGATTTTGCTCACCAAGCAGCGAAGGCCTCCCCCCCGTGCCAAAAACAGACTCTCAGGCATGAACCCGGTACCATTAGCCGTGCGGCCCTCTTTGCTGCATCAAAATAAAAGCTCAGTGTGGGCCTTGTCTTCCCCTCGCAGGGTAACACTGATACATCTGTGCCAATCATGTCTGTTTCTGCTCTGCTGCACAGTATTCCTGCTGGTGTCTGCACACACTCAGCATTGTTGGGAGTCCTTTGCAGCGACTCGCTCTCAGACTGTTAAAAAAAAAAGAATGTGCGTCCTCAGGCTTTCAGAAATCCAGAGCTAGATAATCCATCACAGTAAACATGGGACCTTACTTTGGTTCGGCCAAATTTCTCCTCTTTTATCGAGCTGCAGCTCGCATGTCGCCTCAGACATCAGATATCAGACATCAGACATCGTGTTCTCTCAAACACTGCAGGAAAAACTTCTCCCTGTAGATATTCAAAATACTCCATGTTCCGCAAGGAGACTATTTTTATCTTGTGTGCACAAGATGACTATCTTGTAGGAACATCTTATCTTGGGTAAAACACGTTAAAGTAGTTTGTGAAAAAGATAACTTTCCTGTGTGCACAAGATACATTCTTATGTGCACAGGATCATTATCTTGTCGAAACAAGTTTTGCACAAGTTGTCATCTTGTTCCATCAAATTTTAATCTTACTTCCACAAGTTAGTATCTTGTTCCAACAAATTTTAATCTTGTTTCCACAAGTTGTTCTAACAAATTTTAATCTTGTTTCCACAAGTTAGTATCTTGTTCCAACAAATCTTAATCTTACTTCCTCAAGTTGTCATCTCATTCCAACAAGTTTTAATATCCACAAGTTAGTATCTTGTTCCAACAAATTTTAATCTTGTTTCCACAAGTTAGTATCTTGTTCCAACAAATTTTAATCTTATTCCACAAGTTAGTATCTTGTTCCAACAAATTTTAATCTTATTCCACAAGTTAGTATCTTGTTCCAACAAATTTTAATCTTATTCCACAAGTTAGTATCTTGTTCCAACAAATTTTAATCTTGTTTCCACAAGTGGTCATCTTGTTCACGCTAGATAATATCTTGTGCATGTTTGATTAAAAGTTATTTTACCAAAATAAGAGACCTCATGTTTGTATTTTGGCAGAAGAAATGAAACAACATGGGGCGCATCCCTTTGTCTGCAAATGCCACACTCCCAATCCTCGTGTGACGTTTATAAGAACACATAATAACCAGTTATTACATAACTAACAGAACATTCCTGGCAGATCAACACAACAATAGTTTAGTGTGTTCAGCAGGTGCAGCCTACAACCTTTACCTTAATCTACAGCTCAACAACACCCTGTTCTTTCTGCTCTCCCTGCAGGCATCCCTCTGGTTTGCTTCCTGGTGCTGCTGCCTCTCAACATTCCCTGGTCCCAGATCAGCGTCACGTGGCTGGGCGTGGTGCACTTCCTGGCCTGCCTGTCGCCTCAGCTGGGCTCCGTGCTCTATCACCTCTTCATGAACCACGAAGGAGGCGAGCCCGTCTACCACACCCTCCTCAAACTGGACGTGTGTGGAATCTGCATGATCAACACGCTGGGTGAGGCTCAGGAACATTTCTTTACAGCTTATGGTTAAGTGTCTGTCGGCAGACGCAGCAGCAGCAGCAGCACTTCTGTTATTGCTGCTGTGTTTACTTTGAGGCTGGAACTTCTCTGCATTGATTGTTAATGATTTAGTGTGGAAGTGTTTTGCTTGGAGGTTTGCTGGTATTGATTTGTCAGAACAAATTTGACTACTGAGGCAAGCTATGATCCAAGTTCTGAATTTATTACTGATCTGCCTGCATGATAATAATAACACAAAGGTCAATGACCATATTTCATTTAGAGCCTCTAAACAAACAGTTTAGATCACACAGCACAAACTCTCTGAGAGGGTCATCAGTAGAAGTTGGACATCAACTTTATATAAGATCATTAATTACACACATGCAGCTATTTCACTTACAGGCTGCATTAATGTGCTGCAGCTAGCACTCCACATGCCTGAGGGTGATATCCACACCACTAATGGTTTATTCATTTAATGATACATTTAGATTTAACACACAGAATCACAGACTTACAGTAAATGGGATTATATTCTATATGACTGTGATATTCAAACAGGATTAGTCTGGATCTTAGACCAACAATCTTCTTCTGTAAACTTGTCTTTTAAAAGGAGGTCCGTCATAATTCCCCTGAGCTGCAGAGGGTTTAATCTGTGATTTGTTTAGCAGAGAAACAGACTGAAGACCAATTATTCCATTAAACAAGAGAATTGTCCCATTTCTGGAATCAGAGAGTCGATGCATTCCTGCATTAAAAGCCTCTGATGAGTTTTATATGCATGTGTGACACACTGAGGCTGCACCCCCCTCTCTTTCTGAGCAGGTCAGCACACCTCAGTGAACATGAGGTGCTTCACATTTTGGACTCTATGATGTATTTACTGTGTATCAGCAGTTCTCTCCTCATGCTGACATCTTTATTTTCACATCTGGAGCTTTTTTAGCTTTCACATGTCAGAAGGGAGGTGTTGTTTCTAACACTTGGTTGTTTCCTGAATGCGTCTAACCGCGCTCTGAGAGCGGTGTCTTGTGGTTGAAGCAGCTTGACCTCTCTGCGTTGTTGTTGCATTAGGTGTTGCATTGCTGCAGCTCGGTGTCAGGGCACTTCCTGTGTTCTTATATCTCTGTGTTTTCTCATCTCAGGGGCGCTGCCCATCGTCTATAGCACCCTTCTGTGCTACCCGTTCATCCGCACCGTGGCCCTGTTAGTCTACATACTGTTGTCCAGCCACGCCATCTACTGTGCCGTCACCGCCCGGAGCAGCGTTCGCCGGCTGCGCTCCTTCGCCTGGCAGGCGCTTTTCCGCTTCTCCTTCTTCCTGCTGCGCTGGGCTGGCGTGGGCGGCGGCAGCCCTACCTCGCTACGCCACTTCCTCATGATGGACGCGCTGGCCGTGCTGGGCGGGGTCATCAACATCACGCGCATCCCGGAGCGCTTCCGCCCGGGTCTCTTTGACTACTGGTGCAACAGCCACCAGATCATGCATGTACTGGTGGTGGGGTCCATCCTTTACCTGCACTGGGGCGTGCTGGACGACCTGCTGTGGATCAACAGCTACAACTGTCCCTCAGACTGACCCGCCCTGCGGCCCCCCAGCCCTCTACACGGAGATCTGGATGTGATTTTAAAAGGACCTCTAGGGGGAGGGGGGGTGAACAAGGAGGGGGAAAAGGGAAACTGACGCTGCGAGGTCAGACGACGTGTTGTCTGTGCATGTGTTCACCTCATGCGCTCCAACTCAGAATGTTCATATCTTCGTCCATCCTGGTACTTTGTGCGTATGCAGGCAGAAGTTTGTCAAGTAACACGCACAAGCAGTTTGACTCTTTCACTTGCCGAAAAACATGGACGCACAGGTGTACACGGACACACACACACACACACACACACACACACACACACACACACAGGAAATGGAAACAGTAAACTAAAGGAGTATGAACACTATATAATCTTAGGTAACGGCTGTAGTTAAAGGTTTCTGCTGATTTTAAAGCCTTTAGTAGAAGTTGACCTTGAGCATTAGTTAACGTGGTCGGTCCACACAGTCTGTGGCGAAATGATATCACACGCTCAAGTCTCTCAGATGTCACTGTTGCTACCTATGCAGCACATCCATATCTAAACTCACCGCCATCCATACACAGCACAACGCTCAGACATCCTCACTCCTATATTTTTATATTACATGTACATACTTCAAGTATTGCACGCCGCACTCATCACCACGTCCAACTGACTGTGTCTCACCCGGTCCTGTTGTTCAGTCCGCGTTTCCTTGTTTCCCGCCACTGCCTCTTTTTAATGTACGTGTGTGTGTCGGTGTGGGTCGTCCTCAAAGTCTCAAAGTGAGACGAATACAGACGGGTGAGAAGGTTCATTCCTGAGCATGCTAGCATGTCGGCCATGAGTTTACCTGCTAAAGGATTGCACGTGCAAAAGCAAGCGTGCTGTTTCGTTGCTTCCTCTGAACACAGTGCCAACGGAATTCAGGCATCTGAATCAGAAGAAGACTGCACGCGTTTACAAGCTGCGTAGTTCAGTGGAGTTCCTGTTATTTTTTTCTTTAATATTTATGATAGACTCTAACGGCAAGGATACGTTTTTATAACTTATTAACTGTCTTATATGTTTCATGTTTTTATGCACATTTGTTCTGTTGGGAAGCCTCTGAGCACTTTAAGATGACAGAACAGACAAACTACCACTCCTAAGATCTCAACATGTCAGAGTTTAAAGGTGACATATCATGCAAAATCAACTATTTAATGGTTCTCTACCTGAAATATGTGTCCCTGTCTACAAACCCCCTGAAAATGAAAAAAATCCATTCTGCCCCTGTTCTGATTTCTCCACCTTTCTGTAAATGTGTGTGAAACGAGCCGTTTCAGACTTCCGTGTTTTTGTTACGTAACAACAATATCCGGTCTGTAACGGAGTCAGAGCTCTGAGCTTGTTCAGCCCATAGACTGTATAAAAAACAACTCAACCCCTCCTCCGTTTTTCATTACCTGTACACGTGTGTGCTAACAGGGAGCTTAGGAGAGAGGCATGCTAGTTGTAGGCTGTCTTAATAAACACAAAGGTCGGTTTTACTCCCCACGTCTGCAGATTTGAAGATCTAGTGGATGATTTTTATTTATCATGGAAAAATGCTAGCGCTAGTTAGCATAGCCACATAGCTACATGTTGGTAGCTGTGTACCAAGACACACGTCGACATACTGACAAATAAAACAACAAGAAACACTAAATCTGTGACCAATGGTTCAGAAAGGTCCTGCTGCAGGCGCCTCTCCTTCAGGATCAGATTCTGGATCAGATTCAGAAGGTTGGAGTAACACAGGTCTGAGGGCAGCCAACATGTAAACATTAGATCAAGTGCTGGACAGCCGAGACCACACCCACTTCCTGAGGGGGCGTGGTCAGAGAGCTCATTCTCATTTAAAGGCACAGACACAGAAAACAGCCTGTTCTGAGCAGGGCTGAAAAAGAGGGGATTACAGGCAGACCAGAATCTGATTTCAAAGTGTTTTTTTGAGCAATAAACTTTAAAGACGTGTTTTGGGGACCTCTTAGACCAATATATTTTGATGAAAAAGAGCGTAATATGTCACCTTTAACACTTGAGAAGCTTCTATTTGAGGAACAGATCCGGACAGAAACGATGCACTAAGAGCCGACCTCTGCGTCGGGACAACATGCACAGGAACTGTAAAGGAATCTATTTATGATGCTTTATTTATTTGTCTGCTGAAACGCTCTGCCTGGTGTCACTGTAGGCTAGCTGGACAGTTTACGTTGATGCTTTGCAGGATCACTGGCAGACAGGTCAAGCTGGAGGTCAGAGAAAATCTTTTGTTTTATTCAGAGCATGCAAATCCTGAGGATTAGCTCCGTGCCCCCGCTCCCCACACACACTTTATTCTCAGATTATTGACTCCAGTTCACGGCAGAATTAGACCGATCTCTGTCTGCCTCACTTCATGACACACTCACACAAACTCAACAAAAGGAGAACGTCTGATCTGATTCTCCGGCTCGGAGGAAAACGTTTACCTTCTCTGGTTGTTTACTTTACGTTGACTCTTCTCTCACTGACGGATTATAAGGGTCAGCCATTATTGCTCCACAGCAGGTCGTATTGTTGCCACTGTGTGCGTTCATATTTAAATGCGCTGCTTATGCTGTGCAGCTGGATTTAAGTTGACAGCTTGACTTGCACTTTGTTTTAACTCCCTTTGAGCCGTTGCTCAAACGGAGTTGTATTTTGTAACGCTGGCCTTGCCAAACAGGAATAAACCCTAACACCCTCCTGTCATGTAAAACTTCTATCAGCTCTGTGTAAACTCCCAGGATTGTTCTGCAGCTGTTTGTCCTCTCTGCTGCTTCAGTCACTACTCCTGAGTCAGACGGGATCTGTCCCTCCTGAGTCAGACGGGATCTGTCCCCACCTGAGTCAGACGGGATCTGTCCCTCCTGAGTCAGACGGGATCTGTCCCTCCTGAGTCAGACGGGATCTGTCCCCTCCTGAGTCAGACGGGATCTGTCCCTCCTGAGTCAGACGGGATCTGTCCCCACCTGAGTCACACGGGATCTGTCCCTCCTGAGTCAGACGGGATCTGTCCCCTCCTGAGTCACACGGGATCTGTCCCTCCTGAGTCAGACGGGATCTGTCCCCTCCTGAGTCAGACGGGATCTGTCCCCTCCTGAGTCAGACGGGATCTGTCCCTCCTGAGTCAGACGGGATCTGTCCCCACCTGAGTCACACGGGATCTGTCCCTCCTGAGTCAGACGGGATCTGTCCCCTCCTGAGTCACACGGGATCTGTCCCTCCTGAGTCAGACGGGATCTGTCCCCTCCTGAGTCAGACGGGATCTGTCCCTCCTTAGTCAGACGGGATCTGTCCCTCCTGAGTCAGACGGGATCTGTCCCCACCTGAGTCACACGGGATCTGTCCCTCCTGAGTCAGACGGGATCTGTCCCTCCTGAGTCAGACGGGATCTGTCCCTCCTGAGTCAGACGGGATCTGTCCCTCCTTAGTCAGACGGGATCTGTCCCTCCTGAGTCAGACGGGATCTGTCCCTCCTGAGTCAGACGGGATCTGTCCCTCCTGAGTCAGACGGGATCTGTCCCTCCTGAGTCAGACGGGATCTGTCCCTCCTGAGTCAGACGGATGCTCATTTCTGCCTGAAGTACAAATATGAAGGGATGAATTAGCCTGGATGATTAACGTGAAAATTATGAAATTAGAGGTTAAAATTATGAGATAAAGGAATTTATGGAAAGTCAGAATTATGTAATATTGAGTCATAATTATGGGAAAAAGTCCAAATTATATGGACAAAGTAGAAACTGTGAGTGAAGAAGTCATAATTGTACAATCAAATGTCTAAATAATGAAGAAGTCTGATATAAATATGAGATAGAAACTCAAAAGTTTGTCAAAATTGTGCGATAATCAGATTTATGAGATGAAAAGTTGAAGTTACACATTTTGTGAGTCATCTGATTTTAAAATTAGAAAATTGAATTACTACACTGAACAACATTATTTTATTTTATTTTTTTATTTCTCTTTATCTCTATATTTAGACTTTTTGTCTCTAATTTGAGCTTTTTGTTATGTAACAGTGAATTTAATCTCTTAATTTTGCCTTTTAAATTCATAAATTCAACTTTTCAGGAAGTGGTATTTAGAAAAGAAAATGTCTAAATTATATATTTTTTTAAAATTATAAATATGAGATTAGAACTCAAAAGTTGGCCAAAAATTATGCGATAATAATTCAGAATAATGAGACGAGACGTTGAAATCAGTATGAAAATGACACAATTTGAGAGTCATTTTAATGTAAGATTAGAAAATGACTTTCTTAATTACTAAACTTAACAATATTGATCATTTTTTGTCTTAATTTATTTCTCTATCTTTATATTTAGATTTTTTAATCTTTTAATTTTGCCTTTTAAATTCACAAATTCAACTTTTCATCCCATAATTTTAATTTTCTATCACCTATAATGTTTTTAAATCTCATGTTTATTACTCAATCTCCCATTTTAACCTCATATCTGCATTCATCCTCTCGTATGATGTCACCTGACGTCATAATTAATCATGGCGGCTCAGTTTGAATCAGTTTTCTCTTCTCCTGGCAGAAATGGGCTTCCCCCGCCCTCCTGGCCTGAGTAGTGACTTGAACTGCTGTTCCTTCTCCAGAGGCCCGCTTCACTTTCTTAATGACATTGCACTCGTGTCCCATGCCAACAGTCACAGCCGCCCACTCACTCGAGTTGCCAATTCCGTCAGCCCCTCTTCATCTCGCCAAACGAGCTGCGTCTGAGGTGTAGCACATCCTCTGCATCCTGTGCTAACTCTGACTCATAGGTGAAGAAGGATTTCCCACGGTCTTAGTCACGTACACTTGCCTCAGACAGCACCTCCACCCTAGCTAACACATCCCCACCCTCCCTCCCTCCCTCCCTCCCTCCCTCCCTCCCTCCCTCCCTTCCTCCTCCTTATGCGTCAGCTGGTCTCATTCTGTCACAGTGATTATTACCTGCTATGACTGTAGTACAATGTAGAGCTGATGTAGTATTGGCCATTGAATGAAACTTTAAAAAAAAATGCATGAAAGTAGCTGAGAAACTTATGTCTCAAAATGTTAGCAAATAGTTTGCTCATTCTAGCCGTCCACGGGTCACGTCACTCGCTCCTGGGAATGACTGTGTGGTCGCGGGGTCGTGGGGTCGACTTGGGGTTGGGGAGGGGAGATGATTGAGCAGAAGACATTTGAGGCAATACATCTCTATCAAACAAACTGCACTGTTCATCGTTCTCAAAAAGGGCTTTGGATTAAAGTAAAATACAAATCTGAAACCTATTTAAAGTCTGTATAAATACTGTAAATACATGTATGTAGATTATATATACATACAGTGCAAACCATATACCCTGATTCAGTTTTGATACACGATATATAAAAAGATAGAAGAAGAAGAAACGGGGATCTGCCTCATAGAAGCTGCTGCTCTCTTTCACAGCCAAAGCAAATCCTGAAAGAGGGACGCAGACGCATCTCAGCGCGGTGATTTGGATTCATTTCAGAGACGTGTGTTTTCTTAGCTTCGTCCATTTATATGTGAACAACACAAAAACATTGGCTTCAATGTAGAGTCGTTTTGCCCTTCCACGACCCAAACCGAGATGCTTCGAAGCATTTTAAATGTTAGAAACGTTTGGGAACGCCGTTTTTTGACCATCGTGGGGTAACCTTGGCGGGCATGTGAATACCTCGTGACTACCACTGGTCTATCTATGCATTATCAGCCGAAAAAGGATCATATAACAGTGATTTGTGTTCTTTTGGGAAAAAGCAGCTCTCTGATCCGCTGAGGGCTTCTTTGCTCCAACATCCTGGGTCTCCCACTTCTCAGGGTGCCATAACAGTAGCTGTAACATCCGAGACCTGAACTCGGCGGCCTGAAACAATGGCCACGAGACTTTGCATCTACCTCCACCTGCCTCCACCTCTTTGTCCAGTCTGTTTGTGCTGGGGGGGGTGGACTGGGTGACAGATTGGACAGAAGGGAAAAAAGAAGGTGGAAAAGGGAGTATTTTTCTGAATAACCATGTCACAGGAGTGGAACCTGGCCTGAAAAATTAAATTTCTGTCCTTGTGTCTGTATGTCTAGGGATTAAAAAAATGACATGATGTTGGAACACATCACTAACAAAACAACTTTGTTTTTTTTAATATAACACAGGTGCCGGATAGCCTGTTACTGATCTGTTTCTAATGGATTACATGTATTGTTATATACAGATTATTATGATTATTGTTATTCTGTGGATCCTAATAATGACACTGGTCTATGTGTACAGATTATGAGACAAACCCTTTGCTTTTGGATGAAGGGAGCTTTCCAGAGGGTCTGTCTGTTATCGTCTCCTCATATCTGCAAAGTCAAGCGTCTAAAGGGAGTGAGTGTGGCTCCATCTAGTGGATGTTCATGTGCACTGATGCAGGCATTACTGTAGCCATACTGCAGGCAAATGAAAATAATTGACAGGTTGTAAAACTGTCAGCTCTGGCTTGCAGTTATCCTCCAGGGTTGTTTGTTTATATCCCCTGACCATGTATGTATGACGTGTGCGTATGAGCTCTCCTGAAGAACCCATACGAGCATGAAACCTGTATGTTGTCGACTTTAATTTCTCCCTTTGCACTGACGGGGGCCCTGATTGCGTCCCCTGAGTGCCTCATTACTGTCTGTGTGCTTGCAAATTAACATGCATGAACACAGACGACACAGTTTGTTCCCGTGCTGTAGCTCACCTGTCTGTCCGACATTAGTGTATCCTGTGTAACAGACAGGCTCTCACTCCTCAGTCTCCAGCAACGATTGTGCAATAAACTGAAGTCTATATTTTTAAAACCTGTCTTTACTTTCATCCTTTCATCCATGGTTCTTTGACTGTGTTTGTGTGAAGGTGTACATCTGTTTTGACATTATTTGGGGGACTTTTCATGCTTTTATTGAGGGAATAGGTCAGTGGGTAGAGCAGTAAATGGTATGGGAACACCTGTGGCTAAAGGCCGAGGGTGTTCTCTTCACATGGTCTCATATCAACGGTTGAAATGATCAATATTTTAATGGTTATAGAACTAATTTGACACTGAAGGATGATAAGGACACTAAAATGAGTTTAAAAAATAGGCTACAGTTTTCCTCCCTGATATTGTATGAGTCACTTTACTGATAAAAGCTTAATTCCATCTCAAGAAATGAATACGTTGCGTTCAAAACAGCGTTGCACTGCAAAAACTCAATCCTACCAAGTGAAGTTGTCTCATTTTTAGTCAAAATGTTACTTAACAAGTAACATTTGAGCAAGATAGAGGGACTTGTTTTAAGACAATGCATCTTAAATATCTTGTTAAGTCAAACAACCTTGAAATGATCTTGTTTTGAGTTGTACTTTAGAAGAAACAAGGTTTATTTTACAAATCAGACATTTTTCAAGCTGAGATCTTATTTGTAGAAGACGGATAATCTTGATTTATGACAAACCCTTTACTTGATTTAAGTAAATGCATCTATCAGAAAACAGCTCCATTGATAAAAGAGAGAAAGAAAGACAGAAAGAAAGAAAAGTAGTTTTTTTAAGGGTGGGTTTCAGTTTTCAGACTCTGTTTCTTCTAAATTAGATAAAAATATACATCCTCAAACTCCATGCACACAATGAAACACCTCCTTTAGAGCATAGCTGGCTTATCCTAAAAAACAACATGACTGAATATTAGTATATCCAGCTCACTATGAGAAGACATTATATCTCAAAATGCTCAAATTAAACTTTGTCATCTTATTTCAAGTACAAGATGGTCTTAAACCTAGAGAAGTGCCGCTATAATACAACTCAAATGAAGGTGAATATATCTCAAATGAAGAAGTTGACATGAAATGTATTTTTTTGAGTGAAAAAATACTAACTGTTATCATTGCTGTCTTATTCTGAGACACTAAGCTTTAAAATACTGGTAACATATTGCTTAAAATAAGTTTTCCCTGCTAATTTTAAGATCACAGTTTTCAAAATATTACGTCTTATGTTAAGAAATCCCACCAAGCAAATTTTCACTTGTTCAATTCGCTGATTTTTTTTGCTTATTTCAAGGTAAAAGTACCTTAATACATTTTTTTTCTTGTTTTTGGAGGTTAATTTTTTCCAGTGTGTAAATAAGGTCGAGATTTTTTCATGTATTTATCTTGAATTTTGAGATACCAAGTGACAGCTTGGTGGGTTTAAGACTGTGTGACCCAATTTATGGATTAGGATTAAGGGTTGAAGTTAATGAATTTGGTAAAAGGTTGAACATATGTCAGCATCTAAGTTTGGTGTAGTAGAAATGAGAGTAAGAATAAGGAAGTCCAAATAGATGCGGATTGATGTTTGGGCGATAGATGAGGTAAATTCTGTCCAAAGTTTTGAGCTGAGAAGAGTTTGTCAAATGTGGATCCTCTCAATTATAGAAGGAAGTGTGTATGAAGGATTAAATGAGCTCAGAGTGATAGAACAAAGAGGAAGGACTCAACCTTATGTCCCTAAAAAGTACATTACAGCTTATGTTTCTACCTGCAATGCTCATTTTAAACATTAAAGCTCAGGATTAAGGGTTTAAAGGTGCAATTAAGCATCGCTGTACTGTACGTCTATTGCATTCGTCATAAAAGGTGAGGAATATGCAAGAACATCTTTAAAAAAGGAAGTTACTGACTGTATGACCAGAGGCTGAGTTATCAGAAGAGGATGAGTAAGCACATGAGTTTAAGTTTTGTGTGACTCTGCAAATTCTTCTTCTTCTCCTGTGTTCATGCAGATTTGCAACAGGCCTGATCCAAGAGGGGTCAGCTGCATCCAATTCTTTTATATGGATGGTTTTAATGAAGGGCAATGATTGCTGACTGATTCATCGCCAGCACTCAGGTTCAGGCAAGGTATCAACTCTTATTTATGAAACACAGTCTGATTCAATACTTATTTCATGCATAATAAAACATGATGTCTAGAACAGGTTGTATTCCTCGTAGTGCCAAACAAGAACGCCTTTCATTAGACCTGTTCTGACTACTTTTGGTCTTACTATCTCCAGTTTGCATTGCACAGCAGGGAGATGTGTTTGATGTAGTTTAAAAGGCTACACTGAAAATACTTACTTTACCAAAAGTGACTTAAAGTTACATTTTCAGACTTTATAAAGTTGACACCACCGTCACAAAACATTTCATGCAACTTTTTTCAAAAGTTAAGAAGGCGTGACTTCTCAAGTAGCCAATATAAGATAAGATAATCAATCAATCATCAATCAGACTTTATTAATAAAGTGCTTTTCATACAATGATATTGTAACACAAAGTGCTGTACAAAAAAAAATAAAAAGACCCCCCCCCATCCTATCCCAACCCAGCCCCGACCCCAATCCTAAGGTGAAGAACACAATATATGTAACAATAATAATAAAAACAATGAAAATAAAATAAATGAATAAAAATAGAAAAGAAGATGCTGAACGAACTGAGCTCTTATGATTTCTTAATGAGGAAACACTGGAGGTAAAATAAGATGTTACAACTCAACACAGGAAATGAAAATCACCAAAATAAAATACATTTCTAAGATAATAAAACACTAAAATATTAAACCATTAAAGGAAAATAAGACGCTATACTTAAAAAAGAAATAAAATAGAATAAAAAGTGACTACATTTTGAACTAGATGATAAATAAATAAATAAATACAACTGTTATAAGAATAAAACTCAGTTAAAGGCGAGACTAAAAATAAGATAAACTTTATTGTCCCCGGGGGGAAATATGTCCTGGACATAAGTGCAGTGCTGCTCACAAACAACACATTCATTCATCACACCAATATACAATAACATGCCCACTGTCCAGATAAAAAGCCATGTCACTGAGGCATACCAATGACACAACAAATACCAATTATACAATAAATACAAAAAAGATACCAATGTGGCAGTAAAAAAATATAGCCTATGAACATTAGTGCAGAGTAAGTGAACCCTCATACTCATACAAGAGCATTATGTTGGTGCAGATTGTTTGTTGAGTAGAGGGATGGAAGTAGGGAGGAAGGAGAGCTTGAAGCGATTACTTTTATATCTGCTCACTCTGAACCTTTGAATAAAGAACATGAGAAGAGTCCTTCAAGATCTTTTGTGCCTGATTGACGACAGCTTTTCCAAAGATGGTTTGAAGGGACAGGCAATTTTTCTTACCAATCACTTTCATGGCACATTTTTAAAAACTTCCATCTTAGATTTACATTGAACAGATGGAGGGCCAAACCAGGCTGCCATCCCATATCTCATCAGTCACCCCATGACAGCATTATAGAAGGTCAACATCACACTTGTACTTATGCCAAACAATCTGAGTCTACAGAGAAAAAGCAGTCTTTGGGCCAGTTTGGCACACAAGAAATCAACATGAACATTCCACTTTAATAAGTTATCCATCTGAATACCCAAATACAAGCAAATAGTCAATTAGACCATCACTAAATAAAACAGGGTCATGTGATCTGACTGCCCTGGGGTCAAATATCAACTCTTTAGTTTTGTTTGTGTTTAGAATAAGATGATGTTTCTCACACCAAGCAATATAATAGATATGAAATCCTCACAAGGAGAGTTATTCAGTCAGAAGTCTGTAACTGAAGGTCTTCCAGCTATCTCATTATGTTGCAGTGATTTTGCACAACATTCAGGGTTAACTGTGCAGCTCTTTTACGTTGAGCCTGTTGGATGATCGCTGCACTCCCACAAATGAGGGATTCCACCCATCAGAAGACACCTGTGCAACGATGGACCAAATCTCCTCCTGCAGGGATGAACTGAACTACACTCTAATGAAAGTATGTACAACTATCTCTTATTAGAACCTCACTAATCATCTCATAAAACTCACACTGTCTTCCTCTTCATGTGGCAGTTTTTGTAACCCCAACATGCCACCTCCCACTTCCACCATCATTTGAAACTGTCACTTCCTCAAAGGCTGTGTTGTGATGTACTTTAACCTACCGTCTCCCCTGAGTTCTCATTCTAGTGACAGGGTGTTTGGTGCACTGCTGAATCTCCTTCATCTGAACTGCCCCCTCTCTCTCAGGTAGGCCTGCAACACATGGATGCTGTTTGACTTTCTGTGCATTCACACATACTGAAGATATCACTTTTCATCCCGAATAGAGTCACGCGTGGATAATGAGGTCTCTTTGATTCGAATGTAGCATCTTTGATCCATATGGCTCGAGTCTCTCCTGTTTCAACTTAGTGAATTGTTTCCTACTTTGTACAAGTCAATGTTTCCCATCACAACAGAGAGAGAGAGACAGCGGTAGACAGAAATTATTGACATGCATTTAGACTCCTGATAAAATTACAGCTCACTCTGTAAAGGGTTATTAAATTAGGCAGAGAGCAGAGAGAGGTCTTGTGATGCACATGCAGCAGAACTGTCGTACCCCTCTGACTCTGAGCTTAGGCGCGGCTGCAGATTTCAGGAAGTCTAATCGAAAAATGGAGGTAATGCAAACAAATTCTGTGTTTTTGATGCTGCTTATGAGTGCAAGGTGTGTTTACTTTGCAGCTTGTATTAACTGAACTTCTGCACAGTTTGAAACCTCTTTCTTTGTTCTATTTGGGTTTCTAAGTTGGTGAACGGAGCAATTGTTGCATGTGTATTTTTAGACATGAGTGATACGCTTTCAAGAGTGCAAAACTGAACCGATGAGAACGTGAATGTGTGAACGACAAATAAGGCAAGAGAGAAAGGTCGGTGGTTACTTCGTTCTCTCTGAAGGATGTGGTGTAACTGCTGCTTTGGGTAACTCATCCTTCTTTTGAGTTTAGAGCACGTGCAGCACAACTGATGACGAATAGCATTGTTTTTTCTTGCTATCCCACTGCTATTGTCTTGTTTTATTATTAGCATTCACAGTTAATAAGGTAACCCTTGCCTTTTTAATGGAAGGCAAAGAGATACAGAAAGAGGGCTGAGTACCACCCAGGCACAGACAGACTAGAGGAAGCAGTTGTGAAAGATTTGACTTCCTCTTTTTTAGCTTTCCTCTGTCGTGTCTTAGAGCGTGTCGTCAGCTGTGTCCCTCACTTTATTTCCACATATCTTAAAGTATGCATATTAAGGAAACTCAAATATACATTGCTCAACTCTTTCTTCCGTTAGGTGTGCACTTGAACTGCCCGGAGTAATACATCAGGTTGATCAGCCTGATTCTACTTTATGTTTTAACCCCTCTCTCTTTCTCCAGTTCACCATGTCCAGGAAGGTTGTGAGGTCCAGTAAGTTCCGCCATGTCTTCGGCCAGGCTTTGAAAGCTGACCAGTGCTACGATGACATCAGGATCTCCCAGATGACATGGGACAGCCTCTTCTGCTCTGTCAACCCCAAGTTTGTGGCCATGATTGTGGATGCCAGCGGTGGAGGAGCCTTCATAGTGTTGCCCCTGACCAAGGTGATGCACTGGAGTTAGTGTTAGTGTTGGTGCAAGGAAGATATAACACACCTGCTGCTTATCACTTCATGTCACCTCTTAAAGTACTTCTTTTGAATGCCTCGATTACTCCACATGCAAAGTACTCTTCTGTTGTGTTTTTTTTCCTTGAACGCCCCAGGTTCATTTAAAAATTTGAATTCTGCCAGTCCAAATCACACATGCAGCTAAAGAAGGAAGTTTGGTGCAGACTTTGAGTCTTTCTACACGTCACTCGCTCTGCTGTTGAGAAGTTTTCACCATATTAGGAGTTAGTAGTCTGCTCAGCAGAGGCAGGATGTGGCCTCAACCCGGTTATTCTGCACACACTTTCAGAGTACCGTTAGATGGCTTCAGATTTCTTTATTGCATTTTAATGTGCCTGAAAAAAGTGGGGAATTGCAGACTTTGTGGCTTTGTTTATGCTCATCTGAACATTTGAAAAGTGTTTGAACTCAGACAAGCTTCTTTTAGGGACGTTCCCTCTGAGCTCTGAATTGTGAAACACACAAATTATTCACAGTTTGAAATGACTAAGAAAGTATTGAAGCAGCACCTATAGAGGGATGCTTTTGTCTGCATTTCATCTACAAAAGTCTTAATATTTTCTTTTTACTGCTAATTAGTATTATTCAGAGTTGCAGAAAATATCTTGCATGTTATTTCATATGATAACAAATAACTCAAGGCTTTATTCTCCTACATACATGCATTCACACTCCTGTAACACAGTCTTAAAGCTGTATTATATGCTGTATATAAAGGTGTTAAACGCCTCAGTGAACCTTGCAGAAACCTCATTGTTCATGGTCTTTCCTCTGATGGATTATGTAATCCTCCTGGGTAAATAATTTTTAAAGGAACCAGTGGGCATAAAATTGCAGAACAGCAGAGACATGGAAACACTTCCACTGTTTTGAGATAAATATAATAGATTACATCATATTTGTGTCATGCTGCTTTAAGAACATACAATTGGTGATAAGAGACCAACCGCGGTAACTCAGTGGAGCCAGGTGGGAATGATACAGTGTGCTATTTTTAGACAACAGTAGTAATTGGAGTCATAGGTGTTAAAGTTGTTTCACCTGACGATCAACTCCCTCCTCCGTCTGAAGCTAATTCATCATGTGAATTTAACCTGATGTAGAGAGTTTTATTCACCTTTTTTATGCCCCCCTGCAGACGGGACGTATCGACATGTCCTACCCCACCGTGTGCGGCCACACAGGACCCGTCCTGGAAATCGAGTTCTGTCCTCACAATGACAACATCATCGCCAGCGGCTCAGAGGACTGCAGCGTCATGGTAGGCATATTCAAAACACAACAGTGAGTGTTTATTGTTTGTATTATAACGTGTGAATTCATTTTCTTTAATTCTGTCCTTGGTGAGTAGATTTGGGAGATCCCTGAAGGCGGGCTGACCTCACCGCTAACAGAACCCGTCGTTAAGCTGGAAGGACACTCCAAACGTGTGGGCATCCTGAGCTGGCACCCCACCGCCCACAATGTGCTGATGAGTGCAGGTAAAGCACTCTGCACACACACACCAATTACATTGCTCCTTTTATTCCATTGTGAATTATGGATAGTAAGTAATGTCCATAAGTGTTTTGTCTTCTCAGTGTAGTTTCATCATTTATTTTTACTTCTGCAAAATGAGATTATCAAACAGACAGGCTGAACAGCACTGTCACAACAACCTGACAGAAGAGTGGCACACAGAATGAACTTGTGTAACAGTCTACAGAGAGGAGCTCTGTGGACTTCTGTGCAATTACACATATTTTGACAGCAAGGGTGTCTTTGTGTTAATGAAAACTGATGACAACATATAATCTCAGATATACTGAATAAAAACAGCTGACCTGTTTCCTGTGTTTTATCATAAACACATATAAAGATGAAACACATTATCTGTATCAGAGTGTTTTAGGGGGAACAAAGAATCTCTGACTGCAAAGTGTGCATGTTTGTGAGAATTAATATGAATGAAAAACATACTTTTAACCCTCCTGTTATGTTTGTTTCTCAAGAACAGCAATAATGTTCCTGGGTCAATTTGACCCGGGGCATATTTAGTTATCCAAAAGTGTCAAAACCCCCAAAAATCCCAATAAACATCTTTCTAATCTCATCATTAACTCCATTACTGACCATTTAAATCAATATTTAGTGCAATGATGTTCTTTAATTCTCACAGATCATGGTTCAAAGAGGATGACTCACTTGTTTTCATGAAAATGTATGTTAAAACTTTAAAAAGTATAATTTTGATAGGACTCCCTTGCAGAGAATCTTGATATGTTTTGCCCCACTCAATGTGGATGGAGTTTGTCCACGGGAACAGAGAAGGTGGGGTGAAATATGTCACACAGTTGCAAAGAAACAATTACTATTTGACACTTCTGACCCCTTTTAATCTCCACTTTGAGAGCTGGGTCAAGTTGACCCAGGAACAGTATCTGTGTAATATAAGCATGCAGGGGGAGGGTTGCAAATATGTGAAAGGAACCATTTTTATTTTATAAGTTAATTACGTTAATGAAGCCAAGCAGAAGAAGTTTCATACCGAAAAAATACTTAAACAAATATATTTTTTTAATTTTTAATTTTGAAATGGGTCAATCTGACCCGGAACATAACAGGAGGGTTAATAAATGTACCCTCTTCATTCAGCGCTGTGATTCCACTGTGTCCTCTCAGGCTGCGATAACGTGGTGATCCTGTGGAACGTGGCTCGTGGAGAGGAGATGGTGAGGATCGACACCGTGCACCCTGACATGATTTACAGCGCCTGCTGGAACAGGGACGGCTCCCAGATCCTCACCTCCTGCAAGGACAAGACCATGCGGGTGCTGGACCCCCGCAAGGGAACCGTCCTCCAGGTGGGTCCTCTCGTCTTCTTAATCACACATTCTCATCCTCATTGGAACTTAACTGAACGAGTCGGCGGTAATGATACTCTGCTGACATCTGAGTGACATTTAAATCAAATACTAACTACAGCCTATTTAAAGATGAGTTTCTAGTATTTATTATATTCATCTGCCTCAGTTATTCTCCATCAGTCAACTTTTAATTTAACTCATAGAAGATCAGAAATTGTCAAGGTAAAGGAAAAGAGGCTTCAACAATATTGATTAAAAGATCTGCCTCATCATTTCCTGACTCATCACTTCAGCTCTTAGATTATTGACACTTGCTGTAATCAGTCAGTATTTTCCTTAAAGCAGGTAAGAGATGAAAGTGAGTAAAAAATAAAGTAAAGTAAAATAATGTTTTAATTTTTAACTTCCTGTCTCTAACACCTCCATCTCTGCTCCGCCCACAGGAGAAGGTGAAGTGTCACGAGGGCTTCCGGCCTGTGAGGGCAGTGTTCGTGTCGGGCGGGAAGATCCTCAGCACCGGCTTCAGCCGCATGAGTGAGAGGCAGGTGGCGCTGTGGGACCCAGTGAGTGTCGACTTCCTGCGTGTTTGAGTTCAGGACTTCAGTGTCTCACACTGGAAGCCTTTTCATTTCACTGAGACTCATGGTCCTTGTTGTTTTCCTTATGTTTTGAAATGTTTAGAAGTCATTACTTAGTCAAAGAGATTAAAGCACGGTAGGAAAGGATGCATGGATGTTCTATCAAATATGTGTAGTAATGAAACAGCTTAACAGGGCCTTAGGATCCCCACAGTGTTCTTGGTGTGTCTACATTATAGGATGTCTACATTACATTCAACGTGAGAGGGTCTTAGATTCATATTTGATATGAAACATTGATAGGTGGAGCTTTTGTGCAACACTAGAATGCCTTTGTAGCTATTCATTGTATTTATAACACTCCTGTTTCCCAACTGGAGGCTTACAGCATTAAGGGCGTTGTTGTTCTGCAATGAATCCTTGGCTTACCTGCAGTCTGCTCCAGCAGCTGTGGGTTTTACTCATGATGTTGTTGCACCGGATGTAATCAAAGGTATAACTCTATGCATCTGAATCTGTTCCAACAGAAAAACTTCGACGCGCCGCTGACCCTGCAGGAACTAGACACCAGCAGCGGAGTCCTCCTGCCGTTCTTTGACCCCGACACTGGAGTCGTCTACCTCTGTGGCAAGGTGAGATTCAAGTGTCCCTTCTTCTCTGTGTCAGTCTCATCCACACGGACACACACACACAGCTGACTTTACTCACCTCTGTCACAGGGAGACAGCAGCATCCGTTACTTTGAGGTGACGGACGAGGCTCCTTACGTCCACTACCTGTCCATGTACAGCAGCAAGGAGAGCCAGAAGGGGGTGGGTTACATGCCAAAGAGAGGACTGGAGATCAACAAATGTGAAATCGCCAGGTAGAGACTTTAACTTCTTCAGGATAAAAAAAGGTGTTTTCAGTTCAGTTAGGAGTGTAGTATGACTGATGTCAGCTGTGCTTGATTACATCTGGGTAGTAGAGCATTATAGCATTATGGCAGCTACCCTCAACTGGAGCTACAGCCCCCGCTGGTGGTGGGTGGCTTTACTACAGCTTGGACACAACATGTGACCGGCATTTCAGGCCTGAAAGAATACAAATATGAATCATTTCTAATGACCATTTTTATCAGCCTTTGATGCACTTTGTATTTAGCATTAAGCAAAGAGTTCTCATAGCAACATAAATATAATCAGTGATCTTTCACAGTTGGGATCAAATGTCTCCAGTTATTCCGACACCATAAGACTGTCTGGTTGTTTAGTTATAAGTTCAATCTCAGCTGATGACCCACAGCTTGTTTTACCTTCTTCTTCTTCTTCTTCTTTCAGGTTCTACAAACTCCATGACAGGAAATGTGAGCCCATCATCATGACAGTGCCACGCAAGGTACAAACAGGCCTACACCATGTGTCATTTCGTAGGGATGCAGGATATCTATGTATATATACTTTTTTTTTTTTTTTGTGTGAACATATGTTTTATTGATTTCACATTTTACAGGGTATTCACAAAATGCATCAAAGCATACAGACCCCCCCCCCCCCACACACACACACACACACACACAAATATTGGCAGAATATTACACACAGAAAACGTAATTATTAAATCAATAAATAAGAGTAATGCTTAAATAGTACATTTTCAGAAAATTCCAGACAAAATCTTACATAAATAAAATAAGATTTAAAAACAAACAAATAATAATAATAATAATAATAATGGAAATGATAATAATAATAATAGTACTACTACTACTACTACTACTAATACTACTACTAATAATAATAATAATATTAATCATAATTATAATAATAATAATAATAATAATAATACATAAAAAAAACTCCAATTCAGTAAAAAAATTATAAATGCAAAATATATATATCTATATATATACTGGCACACATTTCATACATTCCTCACATTGAAAATATAGAACGTGTCTTTCGCCTCATCGCCTCACAATCCCAACTCTTCTTCAATGTCAACATTTTTTATAAAATTCAGAAATGTCCCCCAGATATCAGTAAACTCAGAAGCCTTCTTCCTTACAACAGAAGTAAGTTTTTCAGGAGCTAAACTTGCTGTTAATTCCATCAACCATCGACAAAGAGATGTATACATTATTTTACATGTAGAAAACGTGGTCAATCATTAAGAGTTAAAATGAAGGACACATTTTTCAGCCAATTCAATATATAAAACTTTCCAAGTACTACAATGATGTTCAATATCATGTTTTGATCGTCTTGAGAACTCCAAATTATATTAAAAGGGGATAAAGGCTGATTCCATCTTCAGGTAGACAGCCTGCCTCCTGCTGCCAGAGGACACAACATCAGGACAAAACCAAAATAAATGCATCATGTCCTCCTCCTCCTCCTCACCACAAAATCTGCAACTCTTATCCTCACTTGTTTTCCATCATATCACATAAGCCCATAACGGTCTCTGTGTCTCTGCCTGCGCAGTCTGATCTATTCCAGGAGGATCTGTACCCGGACACCATCGGTCCTGAGCCGTCCGTAGAGGCCGACGAGTGGTTTCAGGGAAAAGACGGTCAGCCCATCATGATCTCTCTAAAGGACGGGTTTACAACAACGACCAAAACCAAGGAGTTCAAAGTCCACAAGAGTCTTCTGAAGACCACGACTGTGTGTGCCGGGAGTCAACAGGGAAGTGGCGAGGTAAGACGTCAATAGATTGAGATCATGGGATGTTTTTGGTTTAGGATGCTGGGATGGAAATACATTTATTGAAATGTCAGTTCCTTCTATCTGAATGTGCATTTTGCTTTTACATTTTTAAAGTGGGATCTTGTTATGCAGGACTCTGGTTTGCTGTAAATCTTTGGATTATTGTTGTTGATGTGAAATCATTCTCTGTACATGTGTGTCCATGTGTGTGTGTGTGTGTGCAGGAGGTGCAGTCTTTGAAACAGGAGGTGAAAGACCTGAAAGCAGCGATAGAGGAGCTGACCAAGCGTGTGGGTGAGCTGGAGACCAAGCATTAAAGGAGAAGAGCTATGAGAACAAGAAAAACAAATCAGGAGCAGAAGTCAGGAGAGAAAACACGAGGAGACCAGACGGCTGTTGTAACTTTGTGGTGAGACAAAAGGAGGGATTTCAGACAACAGTTCAAAAATGTGACGTTATTTGACTTTAGCTGGAAGCTTGAATCAGTTTTTGGGTCTGATTTAAAAATCCTTTTTTTAATATATGCTTTTTATTTGAAATAAAGTCTTCTGTATACTGTATATGGAAAAGATACTTTGAGTTTGTTTTCTTACACACATGAAACACACACAGGAAACACATGTTTGACTTTAACCAGGTTTAATCATTAATACTCATCAACATACAAAATGAGGAAAATAAACCACATGAAGATTTTATACAGAACTTTTGAAATGTCGTTCGGATGTTTGGGAATGAAAGGCGTACACACAGACGCTCCCTGAGGTCCAATGAGGTGAACGTGGTTGAAGTTTTAAAAGCAGCTTTTTCTGACTGTAGATGAAAAAACAAGGTAGACTGAAACTAAACTAAAACACCGAAGCACTAGTGCATCTTCAGAAATTGGACGGCTGCTCTACATTGAAATGTTGAACACTGACCTTGTTATCAGATAACTTTGTGTCTCAAATCTTTTACATTTCAGATCTTTGATTTCATTTGATTCTTGTGTGGATCCTTTGAGAACACTTTGAGTCCAATTTAAAGGCAATTAGAAATAAAAGGAGCAGAGTTTGGACAGTAAAATCACAATGTTTATCTGAAATGTTCAGCTTGTTTTATTTGTTTCCCTTTAGAAAAAGATATGTGAACCCAGCACCGAATAGAAAACAGCTTAAAAATAACATCACCAGCTTAACTTTGGATATGCAGGAAAACATTGAAGACATTTATAATCAGTATTTACAATGACTTTACTCCACTTTTTCAAAAACAACCCCTGGTGTCATCTACTTTGTTTGCTCGCCAGTCTTTAACCAAATTCATCCCCCTCCCGCACCATGAGTCCCCTCCATGAAGAAACTACACGTAGTTTTTGTTGGGGGCGGATGCACTGTTGCTGTAGTACTTGGCGGTTCCTCCAGAGCTTCCAGACCGCCTGCTGAAGCAGCACAGCAGACCTCCACCCAGAAGCAGCAGAATGCCGGCGCCCCACCCCACATAGATGCACGCTCCCATCTCCCTCTTCAATGACGCGGGCGTCAGGGGGTCGTTGAAGCCCCGCACGGTGATGTGGGCGGACCAGCTGACAGGGATGATGACCAGCAAGCCGGCCAGCACGAGGCCGATCCCGGCCACCAGGCTCATCTTGGGCTTGGCGTCCTCGTTCTCGATGCAGGTGGTGAAGTCGGCGCCGCAGAAGAGGATGAGGAGGCTGATGATGCTCAGCATGCAGCTGATGATGGTCATGGCGCGGGCAGCCTGCAGGTCAGAGGGCAACACCAGCAGGGAATCGTAGTTTTTGCACTGCTGCTGGCCGGTACTCTGCACCACACACTCCATCCACAGGCCCTCCTGGTTGCTCTGCACAAACACACAGATAGAAGGAGAGATGTCAGTCATTTTAATGTACTGATGGAGGGCAACTGAACTGAAGCTTCTACTTTACTGCAATCAAATTCAAATGTTGTACTTTTTCCTCCATTTGATTGTCAGCTTTACAGACTCATTTTGTTTGTATAATTGACTCTCAATGTAGAGCTCTTCACACTTTCCCCCACGTACATATAATCACAGATGAAGACTTGTTGAGTCTTTCATCGTCACCTGATTTATTTCCCCTCATCTTTATGTTTTATTCAAAGTTGGATCCTTACCTGTGCAGTCACGATGTTGGCTCCTGTGAAGGAGGACACCCTCCAGCGTGGGACGGCGCAACTTACAATGACCCCGATCAGGCCAAGGACCGCGAGGGCCACACACACAATCTGAACCCCGACTGATCCCATTCTGGAAAAAAGAACAAGAGAGAGAGAAAGTTAGGAGAGTTCATACTTTGGAAGTTAATGTCCCCTGTTCCTCCTGCAGTTAAAGAGGAGGAGTGATCAAAGCTAGCAGAGTGCTGGATGTGTTGTTCCTGTGGTGTTACTGTTGATCTTCGGGGGTTTTGTGATCACATAGCTGAACACACTCAGACAAACACCCACTCCCTCAGACAGGCCTTCACAGGATTATGTGTCTCAGGGCTACGTTTGAAAACCAATTCAAGTCCTGACAGGCCCGGGGCCTCCTGGATCTCCGCTCGGCCACTCCCTCACAACTTTTTACTCCGAACATCTGCCTCTTTATTGATTTGATCCTCAAAATGTCTGATTCTTCTTCATACAGAGGATAACTAAATCTAAAGTTTGAAGCCACTGCTCTACTTTTTATGTTTTATGTTACATCCTCATCAGAAAATTGACAAATTGACAAAATAATAAAAAAAAGTTTGAAACTTTGAAATTAAATTTTGCATAAATTCAGATGCTATTAAAAAAACCTTGATGAATGAATCACACGTCCATATTTCTCTGGACACATTCTACAAAATACAGTTTACAGACTCATCCTGCAAGAGAGCCCTTCCCTTTGTTTGTCCTCCATGCAGACACTTCAAATGTTCCTTACACACTCAAACAATTGCAAATCACAAATCTGATTATCTACAATTCTGCCTCATAATGTGAGGCAAGAATCAGGTCCAGGTTGGGAAGGGTGACTTAGACTGGATTAAGACCAGAGTAAGAAGTAATTCACTTTAAAGTAAGACCCGCCCCAGGCCTCAAACTCTGAACCAAGGTAGCTCAACTAAAGAGTCAATTATTCTAAAGAAACATGACTCACTCCCTCATCATTTGTTTGTTTCTTCCTCAGGAACTTTGATAGTTTTACTGCAAAGATGCACACCATTTAGTTTTCTGTTCTGAGGAATGCAAAGTCTGATTGAACCTCTGATCACACACAAAATCATTTTAAAGTGTGAGTTCATCCTCAACTGATCCTGTCATTCTCAATCATTTCAACATTACAAGATTTATTCACAGATTTATTCTAAAGTTCACTCTGACCATCAGAATAAAAAAGTGAATTAAAAAAGAGATGCCTACCCTTCGTTCTGTGTCCTCTGAACTTCCAAAAACTGAAAACCAAGCCTTAATGTTCTTCCTTCTTGTTGAGTAGACGCTGTTGTCGGATGCTCAAATCTGGAGTCTGCAGAAGAAGATGGGGGGTATTTGTAGAAGAATGTGAGGGGCAGGGTCGGGCTTGAGCTCCAGGAGGAAGGTACACAGGAGGGGAGGACCTCAAGACCAGACTGGACTTGTCTTCTGCGTAGGTTTCCCTCTCTTTTTCCACAATAGAGCTACCATAGAGCTCAGGAGTTCATACCTAACACGACTCTGAGGATAAAGGTTAAGTTGTAGGATCTCAGATTTGGTTGAATTTTGATGAAAATAGCACCAAACAAACAAACAATGAGGTTGTTGTGATGATACTGTGTGAATAATGTTGTTGTATTCATCACAGGTCCATGGGAAAAAAGTGAGTCATTTTGGAGAATTTTTTTTTTCCACCTACGCTTCCATACCTGCGCGTCACAGACCCCCAAGCACACACACACACACACACACACCTACTTGCCTGTGTCGAAACTGTGATGACCAACTTCAGGAGACTGATTTAGGAAACCGAGACAAGATTAGGATTTTGCGCAAGATGATTCATGGATCATGGGAAAGAATGAATATGAGGTAATAAAAAGTGATGTTGGGAAACTAAACATAGAGTAACAGTAACACACTCATGGACATGCAGACGGAGTGACACACTTTAACAGAGTTTTGGTTTGCATAATATGAAGACAAATTTAGATTTGAGTTCACTGATGGAGAGGTGTGCCAATTCATTTTTAACATGTATGATAAATAATAAAGACAAAGAATAAATCACATGTACAGCTGACATTTGACATGGTATCAGCTGGATTTTAACAGAAATTAAATCCAACTTTAACATCTAATTAAAGGGAATTATTTGGAATTCTTAACGAGCTTTTTGTTGTTGCTATTTTGTAGTTTGACCACAATGAGCACATGAAATAATTTGAATTTGTATCCAGTGGTGAACTTTGTGTACCCCCATTTCATACAAGAGAAGTCCTCTGGGATGATGCTTCAGATATAGTACAGATAATGTTGAAATTAAGACACTCAAATGTTGAAACTAGGAAGTAACTTAGGTCAAGTTTTAAATGGATCTACTCAGGTACAGTACCCGACATAATCTCTGCTCATAATCTCAATAATTCAACGTCAAGATTCAACGCTATAAATATCACCAAATAAACGAAGAGGTCAATTGAGGTCTCTATGATCTATGTTTACATGTCGGGACAGCTGAACAGACGGGAAACCTAAAAGCAATCTAAACAAATTTAAGAAATTCATTTGATAAGAGATAAGATAAGAGATAAGATAAGAGATAAGATAAGAGATAAGATAAGATAAGATAAGATACGATACGATACGATACGATACGATACGATACGATACGATAAGATAAGATATTCCTTTATTTGTCCCACAATGGGGAAATTTAAAGTGTTACAGCAGCAAAGTAGATAGTACAAACAGTATAAAGTAAACAAGAGCATATAAAAGAGTAATTATTAAAATAAATGAAGGGATTAAAAATTGTATTAGCATGTTCTAAGAAAAGTACAAAACTAAATAGGTACATTTATTCCTGCTTCTTATGAAAGGTGCTTTGTAAATCAAGCTTGATTGATTGATTGATGTTAGCAGTATTAGTAAAAGTAATAGAAGTAGTAGTATAAATGTATATTTTGTAATTAAACATCAAGCATCATCTAAACCCCTGAATTCCACAAACAACAAATATACAAACAAATATATTTTATTTTTTAAAATGTGTACACAGTGTACATCCCAACTAACACAAAGTTGCACATACAGTGGTCTACACAACAACAGAATCATTTACTGTATACAGTTGCAGTAAAAGAAAAAAAAAACTATGCTGCATCTTCTCTTCTGTTTCAGTCTGGCCACAGAACCTCATCCACATCACAAGCAATGTTTTCCCTGGCCAAGCAGCGGGGGAAATATCGCCTGGTGAATCCAGACATGAAAAGCATCAACTGCTATATCCCCACATGTGTCTTCCATAGCTTGGAGAAGGGGGTATACTGGTTTGTGGATTTTGGTCATACACTTTCCATCTCCAGGCCTCAATAGGATTGAGGTGAGCTTTTCTGTTTCCAATGTTGGCATCCATTGCTTCAAAACAGAAAAGCTCACCTGTCGCCCTTTTATGCTAAAGCTCTGATTTCTAAATGTAAAACTGTGTGACAGGTGTTTGCCCATGTGACGAGTCAGAGTGCATAGTAGGGCAATTAACTTTAGATTTTGAATGCCAATGTGTTCCTTGTGAAAACAAGAGATTTTCTTCATGAAAATTGTGCCAAATGCATGAGAATTGTGTGTAGAGTTTTGAAAAATGTGTGTTTTAGAACTGCAATTTGAGTGTAAAGCAGAAATTGTGCTTGTAGTTTAACAGAATTGGTTCAGGGGGTTGGTGCATGGGTTACATGTTGTGGTCATTGTGTCTCAAGTACTAATATTTGTGTGTAAACAATTGAGAAAAACTGTAATTTGATTGACTTGGGGTATGATCTGACAACATTGTTTGGTTTTGCAGGAAGAGTCAGAGGTTTGAATCATTCACTGGAGAAACCAAACAAAGACCCAAAGTAGAATGAATTGTTATTTGACCCTAAACCGTGATTATTAATCTGAATATCTGTACAGTGTCAGAGATACAGAACAAAGACATCCTGTAGACAGACAGACATGGCTGCCCAGAGAGGACCGTCTATGTGCTCACTTCTCTACAGGGGACATAGAGACAGAGATGCACTTCCTCCTCCACTGCAGCAAGTTCTCTTTTCTAAGAGATGCCCACTACAGGGAAATTACTAAAATGGTACCAAACTTCCCAGCATTAACCCTAGAAGAGAAACTGTCAGTTCTCCTGGGGGAAGGGTCAGCAGCTCCTCTGGCTGCTAAATATGTGTCTGCCTGTCACAGCCTGAGGGACGCACCATCCCATGGTGTTTGATTTTGGGTGGGGGTTTTGTGAGCGTGCCGCATGGGGTGAGGACATTGAGATATGCTGTATGGGTAATCCTTCATTAATGCGTATAGAATATGTAATATATGGTTGATATGTATGTGATGAATATAATATGTAATGAATATGGTGTGTGATTAATGTATATATGGAGAGTGTAGTGTGTTGTGAATATATATAATGTATGAATTTATGTGCTTTGGCAATAACATCTCTTTGTTCATGCCAATAAAGCAAATTTGAATTGAAAAAAAATTGAATTGAATTGAATTGGTTTGGTGAATGTAGTTTGAAAATGTGGTTTTGTGCTTATGGTGTTGAGAAAAGCGTGGTGGATGTCAATAAATGTGTTTTAGCAATTGAGAAATACTGTAATTAAATGTTGTTTTCCATCTGCAATCAGACTGTTTAACACCAGCACTGCTGTGTCCCGTTAATCACTACATGGAAGTTACTATGTGACTTGGCACATTCACAAATAACTACTGTATCCATCTGAATCGCACTGTTCTTCATACTGTGTATGTTTGTTTTTAAATTACGTGGTGCATTTCTTATCGTGCAATAACTTACCTTATCTATCTATCAGATAGAAGTGCACATAGTGTGTATACATCTGTAATAGTTGCCATATTTTATTTTATTTTTACTTTATTTTATTTTATTTTATTTTATTTTACCCTTGTCATTGCTATTATTATTGTTATTATATTTTTTAACTATGTTAGTACATTGTTGTATTTCCCTGTCCCATGTTGTAAGCTGCTGTAACAAAAGAATTTCCCCCAATGGGGGACAAATAAATATATCTTATCTTATCTTATCTAGGAAGCTGTGTTGTTTTTACATTGCAGTTCCAACTGTAACCACTGGGTGGCGCACGTTGAGCTATTCTTCCCATTGAAGCAGGTTGTAAACGGCTGAAGTAGGAGTGTATGACGGAACAGGTGTTCGTCCAATCAAATTCAAGAGTTCGGCTTCTGAATTCGGGGTTGGACCAATCAGCGGCTGAGAAACGTGTGAAGGGCTTGGTTTGATCCCGCCTCCTCCGTTACCGGAGACACTTCGGTTAAAACGGCCCTGTTTTAAAAGTCCAGGGGGAAGAGTGGAAGGACCCGGTTCAGACCAAGGAAAGGGGGGCAGGATCGAGTTCACAGGATACATATTCACACATTATCCATCCCCGGGGACTGCTGTTCTACTGAAGCCGAGGTATAGCCGCAGTCTGTCTGCTCTAAGTTGTATTATTACACAGCTAGCATCGGCTAACTAGCCCTCCTGTTTTGCTACAGCTAGTTTTAGCTAGCTTAACTCGTCCGCGCTCATTCATTGTCCCAGTTCTCTAAATGACTCTGTTTGTGATTTAGAATCACTTGTTAGCACTCTGGTGTGTATTGAAGTATTTGTAATATGTAGCTAACTGCTGGGGTTCGTCTTGTTCCTGTCTCTGAAGGTGCAGCTCACAGAACCAAGGTCTCCTCTGAACCGAGAACGACAGAAAATAAAGAAAATGGCGGAGCCAGACAAATTAAACATCGACTCTATAATTCAGCGCCTATTGGAAGGTGAGAGGGAACAAACACACTGTGCTTCATTGAGCTGTATTCACACTGTGGGGAAGCTTGAATGTGTTGAAATGTGTGTTTTTTTTACACCAGGTGAGTCAGTTAAAGGCAGTCATGTTGTAGGGACGTCAGCCTGCTTAAGGCTGCTTCACTTCGAGCTCGATTATTTGGTTGAAAGGTTGTTTCTAGATTAACTCGACTCTCTTTAATCAGAGTGGAGATGTCATGATGAGCTGTAGGCGTGGGTTTTGATATTTAATAGTAAATGCAGAATTACAGAGTTGTGTGTAAGTCAAGGGGAAGTTGCTAGCTGCACGAAAAAGGGAACAAGTCACAGTAAACGAAAATCACAACTTCCTAACTCTTTACTTCCTCGAGTTTAAAAGGACTCTGAGGGATTGATTCAATTCCCTCCATAAGGTGTACAATCTGAGACTTCATATGTGGACCAGAGTAAATGATCTGAAATATTCTGAGGAGAAATTGAGTGTTTATTTCAGAATCAGCTTTATTGGCCAGGTATGATTGAACACACACGAGATTTGACTTGGTAAGCTGTTCTCTCTTTGTACAAAAAATATAATAATAATAATAATAATAATAATAACAACAATAATAATATCAACTTTAAACACAAAAGAACAACAAGTAGTTTATTTGCATTGTTGCTGCTTTTTATAAATGAAGCATTGCTGTAATAACAATTCTGCAGTGATTGTTTTGAACAACTATTCATTCCTGGTTGCCGATCCGATTAAAGGACGATATCGGTTCATTTAGAACGATACGATTCAGTGACTTGAAATCGATTCAGTCACTTTTTAGCCCAAAAAATTCAACCAGTGTGACTGGCTACGTTTACATGAGACTTTTAATTCCTCTCTTTAATCCAGAATTAAAATTAAATCCTCTTTTAAAAAGATTAAAAATGACCACGTAAACACCTAACTCCGAATGAAAATGACCATTCTGAATTAAACTTAAATCCAAAGTAAGTGTCTGGTTTATTCTGATTTTAAATCTGAATTGAATAATTCCTCGATCATGTTTACGTTCATTCTGCTTTAAATTAATTCCGGTCGTTCTGAGCATGCTCGCTCCCTTGTCCTGTCGCGATGACGCACATATTTCACGCCGGCGGGCAGATATTTCAGGCTGAGGTAGAGCAGCCGTTGCACTTTGATTCGCCAAAGTCCGGTCTTCCGCCTCCCTCCGGTCCTCTCTCTCTCTCTTCTCCTCAGCTGACCAAAGTGAAGCAGTATGTTTGTGTCCAGCTGCTTATTCAAAACTATAATCAAAATCAAAGTGAAAGTTGTCTTATTGTGTGGTCTTCCATGATGTAACCGTAAATAAACGAAGCAGGAACTGGAGTCTGTTTTCTTCCGGTAAACATAAATACGTCACGCCCGCTCCTGTCCAATCAGAACCCTTCACAACCCCCAGACCTTAAGAGGAATTGAATAAAGATGATTAAAAGTGTCTTCAATGTAAACGCGAAGGAGAATACTTTAAATCTGAATTATTTAATTCTGAATAATTAATTCAGAATTAAAAAACATCATGGAACCGTGGCCAGTGTGAAATAAAGACCTTGATACTGGACAGTCCTAGATTCCTGTTGTTTCCTGTAAGGGAATCAGGATAGATTTGTGGTGTTGCTGTGGTACTTCACTTGACCTTTACATATCCTACAAACAGTGAGAGACTTATTTAGAACATCTCCATCTTTGCAAAAGCCAAAGTTTATCCACACACTGGACCTGGAATGGTGGCTTGATGTTTCCTGGCTCGCCGGCTTCTCCTCTGCTGTCCGTTTTGTTGTCAAACGTGCAAAAAAAACCTCATCCATATAAAGTCTGCCGTGCTTAAATCCAATGTGTCATTTCCTCGTATTGATACAATCGATTTATTACCCTTTAAAGCGATGTCAGATCGATATGTCAAGTCAAGCTTTATTTATAAAGCACATTCAAAACAACATCAGTTGACCAAAGTGCTGTAAAGATATTAAAATGCAATATAATCATACACAATATAACAATAAACAAAAACAATAAAAGAACAGTAAGAGCTCAATTTAGGAAATAAAAGTCCAAAAGTAAAAAGTCAAGGATTCCTGTTTAGCTGGGACTGAACGCCAAGGAGAAAAGATGTTTTCAGTATTAAAGGCCAACTTGCTGAGCACAGATGGATGTAGTCGGATCGCAGGAATATAAATCGATACATCGATGTAGTGGATGAATCGTTACACCCCTAGTAATCATGGTGTTTTTTCATCTCTCTCCCACCAGAGCCTCTCAGTTACACGGGTTGCCTCTCCTGTGTTGTGTTTACTGTTTGGCTGTCACAGATCTGATTACAATGTTCAGCTCCAGCCTTCCCATGGGGTGCCTTGTTAATGAGGTGTACAAACAAAGATGCTTTGATTGGCACATGCTCTCCGTAGTACCGTGTGAAACTGCTGATCGGCGCTCTTTGCTATTCCAACATATGAAGCGCTTGCATCATTCCTTTCCCCTCAAAGTAACGTTGTAAAAGTTAATGTGTCCTCTGTGAGTGCAGTTATTGGAGTAGTTCTAAAAGCCACGTGTCTACATTACGTACACTGTGTTTGTGCTGAATGAGTGAGGATGCATGATTTAAAACGGAGACATGGTCAGTGCTTTTACCCTGATAGCGACTGGTGTGAGTCCTGGCTCTGCGAACGCCACCCCTAAGTCGAGGGTTTTAACGTCTCACTGCACTCTGTATACAATATGTGGAGACAGATTTGTTATGATTTCAGACGTGTGTGTGTGTGTGTGTGTTTGTATGAGGCCAAAACAGGCCTGTTTTTATCTTCACATTCACATGCTGATTGCGTAACAGGAGCCCCGAGGACATCAAACAGAAACATAAATCTCTTCACACTCAACTGTACAGTTCATTCGGAGAGCACAAAAAAATACGGTTGTGATCCCTGTTGTCATCCAGTGCACAAATACGGCTTCACACACAAACACGAGTGTCTCCTCTATCCCTGAACTCTGCTTGTGATTGTTTTGCAGGAACAACGTGATGCATGCTGGTGTTGAGGTTTTGCGGCCTGCACAAGTTGTGATGTGACAGCTTCCTCCTTTTTTTTTTTTAAAGTAAAACAACATGTTGTGGTGTTAGACTAAGAAGTGTTTGCAGAGAATTTTCCCAGGCCTGTTTGGGCGAATGTGACCTTCGCCCTGTGTAGTCTGTGTTTATTTACCTCCTTATATATAGACCCGCTATGATCAGACTAAGCTGAGCCCTTTGAGGTGATCAGGATTATGTTTAGTCACGGTGCCTCCTGGGAGCTTGACTTTCCCCGTGGACCCGGTTGGCTGCTGCTCTGTTTAGTACATGGATTGTTATACTTGGGCCATGATAAGGTTGTCTGGCAAACACAGGAGAAGACAAACAAACCTGACTTTGGCAATATTTATATCCTCTTATGTAACTCACTTGACCTTTTTTTTCTTCGTCTGCAGTCGTGGTTTTATTGCAGAGTAACCCCTCGCCTGTGAAGAGCTACCTGATGTCTCGATCTACCTTGTTTAAGACTACTTAAATACTCGCCCCACGGCCAGTGCTGAATCAAATGATTGATAAATTATAAACAGCTCACTCTCCTGTGCACAACAAGGTTACCCTCCTGCTGGCTGACGGTGTTTCAAGACCAAACCAATTAAACGTGTTTGGATAATGAGCACTTTCAATAGGATTACTGCTGTAGATCTAAAGCTCAGTGAACTCAGGGAGTGTATGTTGCTGTTAGCATGACATCACAGGAGCTCAGCCAGAGCGCCCAACCCTGAGCGAAGAGCGTCCGACCAAACCAACTGTTGGTTCCGGCACTCCCGGCACCGCTTTTCTGCAGAGCTGGTCCAGCTCTTTGTTTCCTGACCCTGATCAGCGTACTGGAAAAGCTTTTTGTCTGCGCCCTCTGGATGATAAGCCCAGTGTAGCCCACTGACTATGTGGCTAACTTTGGAGTAAGCTCTATCAGGGCTTAGCCTCCTGTAATCCAGGTTTAGAGAGACCAGCAGCAATGCAGTATTTATATCCACTTTTCACTGTTTAGGGCGGCAGGACGACGAGGCTGCTAGCTGCTGTGGTATTTGTTGATTTCTACTCAGGCAGTATTATGACTACATGTGTTTAACAGAGAGAGAGTGGGCTGTGGAGAGGGGGAGTTTTAATCTTTTAAATGTAAAAAAAAAAAAATCATCACAATTTCTCAGAGACCAAAGTGGATCCACAGGTCTGAATTTTTATTTTTTATTTTTTTAAACCTTATTTTTGGGGGGCTTTTCCACCTTTTATTTTAGAGAGGACAGTGGGTAGTGTGGGAAACTGGGAGAGTGACATGTGGGAAAAAGGCCACAGGCTGGAGTCGAACCCTGGGGCACGCAACTTAACCATTAGGCCAAGTCCGCCCCCCCTAGTTTGTACTTTTCTGGTTCTTTTGGGTTTTTTAAAGTTATATTTTTGGGTATTTTTGCCTCTTAATGGATAGGACAGCTGAAGAGAGACAAGAAATGTGAGGCGTAAAGAGAGAGGGAGGACATGCAGTAAATGGACCAGGCTGGAATCAAACCTGCGACCTCTGCAACGAGAACTATAGCCTCTGCGTATGGGGCACACGCTTAGACCGCTAGATCAACGGCTCCCAAGTTTGCACCTTTCTAAACTCCAAAAGACTCTTGATCAAACAAACCAAATGAATTCATGAATTGATTCATGAATGCTGCGTGTGTTCTCCACACAAAGACACACTCTGTAGGGTAACTCTTATCTCTTGATGTCACGGTGTGTAACTTTGAGAAAACCTGTTTCTGTATCTGTACGATCACATTTTTTTGCACTGGCAACAACAAAAATCTGACCTAGTTCATAAGAAGTTGAGATTTCAGAGTGAATATGCAGCTCTTTGAAATTTGGAACCAGTCAGTGTGATGGACCTTTGGGTTTGTTGTCTGGAGGGATGGGCCATGATTTTTGAATATTCAAATATTCGTTCACTTTCTATAAATCGAAGAGTATCTGGGAATATCTTCTTGTTTTAAAAGTAACAATTTTCATTGTTCTTACCGGTGCCTGGTTGTAATCAAGCGGCAACCTCCGGTCTAAAAATATGAGCCCAATGCGGAATTGTTAAAACTGCAGTTCATCAAGGATCCGCTTGAGGCTGGCCCTGAAAGTACCGGAAACCACATACACACCAATTCAAAAATGATGATCTCTGCAGCAGAAATAAACATGTTTACAGCCTGGTTCAAAAGACAAGTGTAGTCTGGATAGCTCATTTCTCGATCAGCACACACTGTACGGGGGGTGAATTTTTCTCTAACGCTGCAATTTCAAAGATATTAAGATTACTAATCTTCCAATGAGAGGCACAGCACACAGATTGACAGGTGGGAACACTGTAGCTGTTGGCGAGGAGGCTCAAAGCCCACCTCTTTACATCACAATCGCTCGACAGCAGCAATATGGCTGCCACCGACGATTGGCCTTGGATACTACGTCCATATTTTATACGGTCTATGCTACATACGTATTTCCAGAGGCCGAGAAAGGCTGTAAAATGTAGACCACGCAGAAACACCACCACAAAGATCAAACAGACGCCGTCAGTGCCCGCTACTAGCTGCATGACTGTTGGTTAACATGACTGCCACACAAACAGGCCATTAACGGGACGGGTCTCTGTGCGGGCGATTATTCGAATAATCGTCAAATAGATGACGATGATTATCAAACAATATATTGGCTTGAATTCCCATCACTGTCTGTTTTGTAAGAAATCATTAAAGGATGATTTGAAGACACCACAAATTAATTTGGTCACATTTCTGTTTAATGAACCTCGAGCTTTATGTTCACATGGAAACAGTTTCCTCACTCTCCAGCAGCTGTTTCCTTCCTGCTTGTTGTAATCGATGTCTCCGTGCTTCTCTGCTTTTATAAAAGACAAGATCAGCTTCTTTTTCTGAAGTGGCGTGCGAGTTATGTAACAAACACACGCAGAGATAGAAGAACATTATATGCGGCTTAATAGTCGGCATAACTAATGTGAAAGTGGGGATAGTTTCAGTCTGTGTCCCTCTGGAGAATCTTGTTTTAGCATCATGACTAACTCTGATCTGAGTTTTAAAAGGCAGCTGATATCGTCTCTGAATCTGCTTCCAGGGTTTGCCCGTAAGAGGAGCTAGAATCAACGGCCTCGATGGTGTGAGAGAAATCTTTGAAGCCACGCTCGTACTCTTGATTATTCATCCTCCATCTGCGTCACTCTTGATTGTTTGGCATTTCAGGGTGGACTCATTCATCAATCAATCCTCCGTTCACACCCAGCTCTGAAAGGATTGTCACTGAGACTGTTTGAGGCGGTTCTGTTTCCATTATTCATACATTACCTGTTCAGTAGGCTGACACCAAACTGGTTGACTCCTCATCAGAAGGGTTTGTACACTCTGTATTGGGATGTGTTTGAACATCAGGTAGCACATGTAGGATCAGGGGGTGTGTTTGTTTCTGTCACAGCCCGGATTCCAAACTCCATCAGGAGCACTCTTGCATAACGCGGCAGAATACACACACTCTGTGATATATAGCTACAGGGCATCATGTACACGCCCTCTGGTTGGCAAATATTATGATCAGACTTATTAACAGCAGTCTTAGTATGAGAGAGTGTTATTAAATCTCCTGTTGTTGAAATGCTTTCTTCCTTCCCCAGCATTTAACCCCTCGTGACACAGACTGATGTGAAGTGTCGTTATGATACGAATAATCTGTCACTTATCCTCGTTCTGTGTTGTGTTGTTTTTAAGACGTTCCTGTGCTTGGCTCGGCTCAGTGTGTGAAAAAGTGTGATAGAGAGAAACTGGACGAACCTGCTGGATTTTTCAGATAGCAGGAGCACAGTGTTACCTTTGTTATCTCCTTTTAATACGGTTAATGTTTCCTTTTAACGTGATGTTACAACCTGTAACCTGACCTTCTTTATTTTATAACAGTACGACCTAAGAGAGGCGTAACGACGTGTTTGCTGCAGCATCAGCGAGAAGGGGAAGTGGGTTTCAGTGCTGTCTCATAGCACGGCCTTGAACCGCCACCTAAGCAGAAAAACGCACATTCGAGGCATCATGCTAGTTTCCACTGGTCAGGTGGTTCTCATATACAGAGCACAGGCTTATCTTGGCTCTGCTTATTCCTTTATTTTGTGTGTGTGTGGTTTGATAAATCCTGTAGCTGTTATACTCCAAAACTTGGATCCACTCTGCCTTGTAAAGTGTGTGGTTACCTGCTAAAATGCCTGTTAGACTGGAATGCTAACAGAAACAGCCAGCATTTGGCCGGTGGGAGGTGTTACCTTCCCAGTCTGGAAGCCTGTCTTCTTATCACAGCATCATGTTTCTAGCTGCTTCTCATGTTCATTCAGTGTTTCTAACATTCTCGTATATAAAGGTGTGTCTTTTATATCAGCCCACTGATCCATGTCTAATATCAACGTTTGGTTTTTCCAGTCAAGGGTTCTCGGCCAGGGAAGAACGTCCAGCTGACTGAGGGGGAGATCCGTGGCCTCTGCTTAAAGTCCCGTGAAATCTTCCTGAGCCAGCCAATCCTGCTCGAGCTCGAGGCTCCCCTTAAAATTTGTGGTGAGTTTTTTGGTGCAGCGGCTTCAACGTGTGTGAAATATAAACGCCTTGATATTACATTTACATAAACAGAACATTTTGTCCCCTGTGTAAGACAACATGTTCATTACCTTTTGTTGTTTCATTTAAACCGACAGTTTGCTCATCTGTAATTGCTTGCTTGTTCGGGTTGTTAAGTGTGCACTGACATGCAAGAGCAGCTCCACCCAGTAGCAGCAAGAGTGTGATGTGTAAACTGTGCTCCTCTGCTGCCCCCTGCAGGTGATGTCCATGGTCAGTACTATGATCTGCTGAGGCTGTTTGAATATGGAGGTTTCCCCCCTGAAAGCAACTACCTGTTCCTGGGTGACTACGTGGACAGAGGGAAGCAGTCACTAGAGACCATCTGCCTGCTTCTAGCCTACAAGATCAAATATCCAGAGAACTTTTTCCTGCTGCGTGGAAACCACGAATGCGCCTCTATTAATCGAATCTATGGCTTTTACGACGAGTGTGAGTGCAGAGTGACTTTATGAACATATCAGACGTGTTCTCCTGACTGTTACACTCACCTCTCTTCCTCTCTCCTCTTGTTTGTAGGTAAGCGACGGTACAACATTAAGCTGTGGAAGACGTTCACAGACTGCTTCAACTGTTTACCCGTGGCGGCCATTGTAGATGAGAAAATCTTCTGCTGTCATGGAGGTACGGCTCGAGTAAATCAATCAATCTTTATTTGTATCGCTCCAAATCACAACAAACGTTATCTCAAGACGCTTTTACAAACAGAGCATGTCTAGACCGTACTCTATCAAATTATAAACAGAGACCCAACACCAAGACAGGATAAGACTCAGTCTGACCCCACCTGAACATTGCACCTTGCAGTATTTAGCTAGTTACAGTGGCGAGGAAAAACATCCTTTAACAGGCAGAAACCTCCAGCAGGACCAGACTCATGTGAGACACACATCTGCTGAGACCAAGTTGGGTCTGGAAAGAGAGATAGAGGGAGCGGTGATAGTGATGAGACGAGTAGTAGAAGCTGTTGCCGTTGGAGTCCAGCACGTCTGTATCAGCTGGAGTCTGGAATGTCCACAGCAGGAGGACGTCTACGGCAGCTCAGAGGAACCTACGAGACAAGGGAGCTCAGGGACTCCAGAAAGGTCTATGGTTAGTAACTTTAATGGGACAGGAAGAGTTAAAGTAAGTGATGAGGGGGGTTGGGGGGAAGGTGTGAGATAGGATCCCAGTGCGTCAGTGCGCCAGATCCCCTGACGGTCTAAGCCTATAGCAGCATAACTAAGACCTGGTCCAAGCCTGATCCAGCTCTAACTATAAGCTTTATCAAAAAGGAAAGTTTTAAGTCTACTCTTAAAAGTAGAGAGGGTGTCTGCCTCTTGGACCCTGACTGGTAGATGATTCCAAAGTAGAGGGGCCTGATAACTGAAGGTTCTACCTCCCATACTACTTTTAGGGACTTAAGGTACGATGAGCAGGCCTGCATGTTGGGAGTGTAGCATTCTAGAGGGGTAGTAGGTCACTCTTGAAGATATGAAGGTGCCTGATCATAAACTGTTATGATTGATAACTCGATAACAGGGTCCAGACTAAGAAGTGTGTTTGATGTCCCCCTCCAGGCCTCTCTCCTGATCTTCAGTCCATGGAGCAGATCCGCAGAGTAATGCGACCCACAGACGTGCCTGACCAGGGTTTGTTGTGCGACCTGCTGTGGGCCGACCCGGACAAAGACGTGCTGGGCTGGGGGGAAAACGACCGTGGCGTCTCCTTCACATTCGGGGCAGATGTGGTGGCCAAATTTTTGCACAAACACGACATGGATCTTATATGCAGGGCGCACCAGGTAATGTTCGGGCCACGTACTAGCTTAGACTTGTACTCCTGTATTGTCATATGAAAGGTTGTAGTTTTAATTCTGCTCAATAAATAAATCATGTTTACATACTTCTCTTAACTGAGACGTCTTATTCACGTCCTCAGGTTGTAGAAGATGGTTATGAGTTTTTCGCTAAGAGGCAACTCGTCACTCTATTCTCGGCTCCAAACTACTGCGGAGAGTTCGACAACGCCGGTGCCATGATGAGTGTGGATGAGACGCTCATGTGCTCCTTCCAGGTTTGTGAGGCAGACTTGTTGTATTTTGTTTAAAGGTGACATATCATGCTAAATCGACTTTTTAATGGTTCTCTACCTGAAATATGTGTCCCTGTCTACAAACCCCCCAAAAAGTAAAAGAATCCATTCTGCCCCTGTTCTGATTTCTCCACCTTTCTGTAAATGTGTGCTGAAACCAGCCGTTTCAGACTTCAGTGTTTTTCATACATCACAACGACATCCGGTCTGTAACAGGAAGTCAGAGCTCGGAGCTTGTTCAGCCCATAGACTGTATAAAATACAACTCAACCCCTCCTCCGTTTTTCATTCCCTGCACACGTGTGTGCTAACAAGGAGCTTAGGAGGGAGGCATGCTAGTTGTAGGCTGTCTTAATAAACACAAAGGTCGGTTTTACTCTCCACGTCTGCAGATTTGAAGATCTAGTGGATGATTTTTATTTTTCATGGAAAAGTGCTAGTGCTAGTTAGCATAGCCACATAGCTACATGTTGGTCGCTGTGTACCAAGACACACGTCGACATACTGACAAATAAAACAACAAGAAACACTAAATCTCTGACCAATGGTTCAGAAAGGTCCTGCTGCAGGCGCCTCTCCGTCAGGATCAGATTCTGGATCAGATTCAGAGGGTTGAAGTAACGCGGGTCTGTGAGCAGCCGTGTATATTCAGCCAACATGTAAACATTAGATCGAGAGCTGAGGCCACATCCACTTCCTGAGGGGGCGTGGTCAGAGAGCTCATTCTCATTTAAAGGCACAGACACAGAAAACAGCCTGTTCTGAGCAGGGCTGAAAAAGAGGGGTTTACAGGCAGACCAAAATCTGATTTCAAAGTGTTTTTTGAGCAATAAACTTTAAAGACATGTTTTGGGGACCTCTTAGACCAATATATGTTGATGAAAAGAGCGTAATATGTCACCTTTAATAGTGTTGGTGAGCAGTCATGTGAATGATGAAGCATGTATGTTGTTTTGTCCTCTTTTGAGTTTAAGCTTTTTGTCTTTGTTCAAATCAAACTAAATGAAATCTTCTCTCTGACAGATTCTGAAGCCAGCTGATAAGAAATTGTATCCTTATAGTGGGATAGGAGTGGGATCTGGGAGACCGGTCACCCCGCCGCGAAATTCAGCCAAGGCCGGCAAGGCCAAGAAATAACACCCGCCTGCTCCCCCTCCTACACCCTGACATCCCCCCCTGTTGGCCCAACGCCCCTTTTTTTCCCCTCTACCTCCCAAACTTGTTTCTCCCTCGTCACCAAATGGCAACAAAGCAGAAAAATGTCCAGGGTTCAATCATGCTTTCTCTCTCTCTAAAATTATTTTTTAACTGTTTGTGTGCAATTTTTCGTGCGAGTGCGTAACAGAAGAAGCCAGTGATTCGGAGGGAATTGCTGTATTATGTTTGTATGTTTTTGTTATTTTTTCCTCTCTTTTTTTTTTTTGCCCTCTGTTCTGTTTTCTTGTCATCTTGTAGAGATGAGTTCTCACCCCTCCTGTGATGTAATGTCAGACCCGGGTGCAGGGGAGGAGGAGGGGAGAAGGAGGGAGTGAGGAGCCTTAGCTGTTTAGGTTAAGGCCCTGCACTGTTTAATGCTAAACACAAGCTTTTGTACATCCTGTTTCAGAGGTCTGTGTGTGTCTGTGTGATGGGGAGGGAGGGATCACATTGCACGGTCAAATTGTAATGGCACATATCTCATACACATACACACACAATGACACACACATACACACACACACTGGCTGCACAGGTGGAAATATGTACAGGTGAATCCTCGTATGAAATGGATTCACGTTGATTGGGTAACTTTTATTTTCTCTTCCCTATGAAACCAATGATTTGACAGCACGGTCATGGATGTGAAATCGTTTTTCTTTTATTTTGTAGATACATAAAACCAACATGATTTGATTTTTTTTTTTTCTTTTTAGTTCACTGAAAGTTGACGATTAATAAAAAAATGTACTGTTTATTTGAATTATGCTATCATGCTGATCACTTTGTGTTTGCCATTGCTTTGTCATGTTCACGTCATGATGTCGGCTGTGTTCGGCTGTGCTTGTCTTTGAGTTCGACACCTTGTTATTGACCAAGCAGCAGCAGCAGCTGGAGGAGATGTTTATGAATGAGAATCAGAAATGTGTATTATAATGTGTAATAATTCTGGGCCAGGTGACACTCAAACTTAAAGGGCATCTCACATGTTGCTTCAGTGTGATTTAGCCAAAGATGATTTAAAGCAGAAACTCCTTGTAGACGCGGGTGTTGCCTGTTTCATCACGAGTACAGACTTGATGAGAAATCTCTTCAATGGAAATTGTTTATATTTTTCTAATGACCGCCGGGTTAAAAGTAACAAAAAGGGTTTAAGTATTGAAATTGAACAGTTCAGTTTGTTTCTCAATGCCTCACAATACTCACATAATACAATATCACCGTGTGCCGTTTCTGTTTCACGAGTAGTTACTGATATTTATCCGTGCTGGACAAACACAGCGTACTTAAGACTCCCACCGAGGGAGAGCAGTCTTTACGGTTTTTCCATACTCTGCTGTGATCAAAGCGAGATGAGGCGGTGAATCATTGCTCTGACCTTTTCCAGTTTGAAGTGCTCTTCTAGAGACCACTTCAATAGAGTCCGTCATTAAACTAAGAGTGGGTTTATTCTACAGTAAACCCACCACACATGAGAGTTGCGTGGAAATTACTGAGAACTAAAGAAAAGGTGTTTAGATAGAAGTGAAGCAATCTGAGCACATAAGACAAACATGAATCATTCACGGTAGTGTAGAGCATCTTCCCACTGAATCTAGCTAAAAGGTTTTAGCTGCAGCATCAGGTGAATCCTCTGTTCTAACTGTATAGCATTTACTGAATACGTTTGTACGCTTCATAGATGGTGCTATGCAAATTAGCGAGACTGTGGAAGTGCTTCTCAGTTTGTCCTCCTTATCTTTCGGCTGAAATAAGCATGAAGAGCCATAGACAGAGATCAGATACTTTTCACACAGTGTTAAAAATGATCAAGTGGATCCTGTGACAACTGTGAACCCTCAAACAACACCCTGCTAATTTTATATTTAAAAAAAAGAACCTCTGCTTCTTTATATAGGCTTATAAAAAAGATATGTCGTATGATACCACTGAATATCACGCCTTGCTCATCAAGCATCTTTCCTTGTTCACTTCAGGCGTACAGGGTGTCCCAGTGAAAACAGTCTATAGTTCAGGACCGGCTGTTTCAACTGGTGTGAGAAATTCTTTCTACAGTGTTTCAGGGTAAATCACTGCCCATTTCTTAGAACCCAAACACGCTCCGTCTCAGCGTGTCTGGCTCTGTTTGTCCCCGTCTGTCATCCTCCTCCAGCCCTCACTCCTAATATTAAGCCAGTAAATAATGGCCCTGGTTGAGTGCGAGGCTTACAGGCATGCTACCCTGTCCCCCACCTTTGTCCTCCCACTTTCTAGGCAAGAGGTTCTCAACCCAGAACCTCCAGGAAATACATGTTTTGTTTTCTAAGAAAATTAAAATCAGTGTAAGTAAGCTTCATTCAGATTACTGCTGGCTTTATAACAGTTTCACGTACTGAGGGCAGGTGTAAAAAAAAAAGATGTATAATTGGAAGTCATTGTGTGCTCATGTTCAATTCATTTCCAGTAAGATCAACTCAGGAAGTTGAATTTAAATTAAATCAAATTGTATAAGGAAGTCATATTTATATTCATATAGTAAAAACGTATATCAATAATCGCCATTTTTACATGATCTTCATAAGTTGGATGACTTGCAGCTTCTGTTGGATAAGTGGAAATGAATCAAGCCCAACTTTGGCATTGGGGGCGGAGCTATGTTCACAGTGACCTGGTGCTTTAAATGTCACTTTTGATTTGTAAAGGAAACAGGCCCACCTTTTGTGGATTAAGTTCATATGATGTGGAGAGGAATCTCTAAATGTACAGACGTTATTAGAGTCTAATAGAAGAATAAGAATTAAACCTATGATGAGACCGGTTCATGTCTCTAACATTAAAAATGATGAAGTGGCTCCTTTAAGAGGTGATATTTAGTACTGAAACATTATAGAACTTGTAGGTCTGTGTCTTTTGACTAACAATGAGGACACTTTCATTCCCATTTTCATAGCTGTACAAACCTTTGCTTATAACATTTTTTATTCTTACTCTATATTTACTGTTGTTTTTACCTCTAAGAATCTGGTCTTTATTTACTTTTTTTGTTCATATTGTTTTTACTGACAAATTTAATGCTAGATACTGCAAGCTTATTAGTGTAGGATTTTATAATCAATCAGGGATGTTTTGCACCATGCACTGTCGCTGGGTAGATTTGAAATTATTAGATAATTAAAGTCAAGAAGAAGAAACAGAAGATATGAACTGTATTTTTTATTTGTATTTCTTTTGTTTTCGGATCAATCACAAATTGTCTCTGTTATAAGGTAGAAATAAAAAATAGAATTTGTATATTCGTGTCTGCTTTTCTTTCCAAATGTACCTGATGACGATGTAACACAGCAGCTTTTTTAATCTGGAATATAGAAGAAGCATCAGCTCCTCCTGAGACAGCACGGGGAGCAGAGTCATTCTATCACCTTCTTCTCTGCCTGCAGACGTTATTTTTCCTGTTTGCTTCTCTCGCCGAGGCTGCCTCTGCTGACACTGAAATATTTTGGCATGAGTCAGAAGTATGGGTGTCCTCTTTTTTTTTTTTCCTGTATGCAAGTTTATTTATTTATCAGATGTCATCTGATTCATGCAGCACACAGACCAAATCAAACAGAATCTTCTGTTTTAAAAACAAGGCCACATGTAGCGGCATGGTTTGTATCTCTTCCTCTGTGCATGTCTATCTTTTCCCCTTTCCTTATCTTTGACAGTTGTCTGTCTTTTACTGGCATTTAAGGTGTGAAGCATGCTGGGAAGCATATTCACAACACTTGAGTCAATGAACCAAAACAACTGCATGTTGAAAGTAAAAAACAGCAACCTTTAAATTCTTTGAAACATGTATTTTGTATAAGGAAGAGTTTGAATGTTGCTAATTACAAAGATATAACACCCAACATGGGGTGTCTTCTCGCAGGATGGAAACACTCGCACCAGGTGCCTGAGTGTTTCCTGTTCTGTTCCTGTAAATGATGCTGCAGGCAGCCAGAGGTCCTCTGAAGTGAAGGCACCACCTGTCAGCTCATAGATCATCCTGGTGATTTATGAATCAAACTTGTGTTTAAGTCTTCATCAGACAGCAGCGGCACCAGAGCGTGTGCATGCTGTGTTCTAAAAATAAATGCTGAACATGCACCTGTGTGTCATTAAGAGATGCAAGCTCTGCTGTGAATTGTTTGTGGATTTATAAGACGTTTTAACACGCAATGTAACTGTTTGCAAGCTTAAATTTGCAGTTCTGAGCCTTGAATGCAGAGAAATTTAAAAGGCTTTAACGCTTTAGTAAGACAGCATGAAAAATGACTTATTACATTATCTTTAAATACATTTGCAAAACATAGAATAAGATAAAGGAACAAATTCGAAAATGAGAGTTAATGCAACACATCAGGTTTAAAGAATAGGTTAAAGTTACTATAAGAATAAAGTTCCTGGAGCTCATTCTCCCTTTTCAATTTGAGTTGCTTCTATAAAGTGGGTCAGGGTGAATCGACATGGACTTTGACATCGTGAACTCAAAGGTAGATTGTTTTCTTCCCATTCCTTTTTCTTAAATAGTTTATCAGGTGTATAGGTTTGTGCACTTCAAATAATCTGGAAGATTATCTGTTGACTAAAGGTCAACTGGGAGTTTCTTCTCGTAAGTGCTGCAACATTTGAGTTTCCTTTCTAACAAAGAATCCCTGTCTTCAACATATCTTTATTTATGATAGTGTTTTAAGAAAGCTGTCATTTGTATCCTATCATAAGAATATAGTATAACAAAGATCATTTCCATGTTTTAAACTGTATGAACATTTTATTTTGAACACGTCTCAGCTCCATTTGCAAAGCCTCTGATGTCTCAATACTTTGCAACCTGGAAATGAGCAGACAAGCCTGTTATCAAGTTTGTTATGATAGCTTTTTCCACCACGTCATTATTTCACTTCACTTCAAGCTGATAAACAAAACAAATAACTGACAAATCATCTACTTTCTTAACGAGCTGAGACTGGATTTATCCTCCTTCTTCACGTAAATCACAAACCTGTGAAAGTTAAAACAACCTAATAACACAAATGATCTTAAATAGAAACGTTTTGATGCATTTTCTTGACCCACTTGGCTCCTCCTTCATTCTTTTTTTTTTTCTTCCCAACTTTAGATGTACATAACAAACAATAGGTACATTCAGAAGGAGCATCATACATAAACAATCATTAGGGACACAGAAACAACACAGCTTCAGTTGTTAATTTAAGGTTAATGAGAAAATTATACATACATAGAAAATAAATAATAAGATAAGTTGAGTAAGGAGAGGGAAGGATTTTACAATTCAGTCAGGGATTCTTTTAGGGAATCGTATATTTGAAGTGCTCTTGGTCCTTTCATTATTTTCAATGATTTTAGGTATTTCTGGAATTCATTTAGAAAAACAACAAATTTAGGGGGAGATTTCTTAGTCCTGTTTTTATGAATGAAGATTTTTTAGATGCACAGGATTATGTTACAGCAGACTTCATCACTTTTATTTTTTAATATCAAACCGAAAGTTATGTCATTAGTCAAAAAGGAGATCGGAATGGATTTAATCTTTACTTTTAGCCATTGATGGATATCAGTCCAGAAGGTTTTCACAGTTTGACATGAGAAGAAAACATTGCACAACATCGACTCAACTTCACTTTCACAAAGGGGGCATAAGTTGTCTTCAAATTTAATGCGTGCACAGAGTAATTCTTTAGAAGGATAAATATTGTTCATAATTTTAAAGTGTGTATCTTTTGCTTTGGGTGGTATAGGGAATGTGAGATACATAGTTCTTAATTTTTCCGTTGATTTTTTGTCAAATTTGTGTCAAATATCATTCCTGTTCTGTCTACCTGGGAATAGTATTTCATTAAGATTATTTCTTATCAATTTCTTATTACATTTTTTATCTAGGAATGACAATCCTTGAATGGACAATGAAGGTAGTTGTGGTGCTATTCTTTGGTGTCATTATATTTTTTGTTAGAAATACAAATTGTTGGGTACGGAAGAGGATCAGGGCCACTGAAAAAATGAAAATGAAGGTCCAATATATTTTTTTATGTTTTTGTTCTGAGAAAAAGTCAGAATTCTGAGAAAAGTGAAAATTCTGAGAGAAAGTCAGAATTTTGACCTTTTTCTCAGACTAACAAGAAAATATATTGGACCTTAATTTTTTTTTCCAGTGGATTAATGTCAGAATTCTTAGATTAAATTCAGAAATCTGAAAAAAAAAGTCAGAATTCTGAGATTATAGTCAGAATTCTGACTTTTTTCTCAGAACAAAAACATAAAAAAAATATATGGTACCTTAATTTCTTTATTTTTTCAGTGGATCTAATCATCTTCCCTAGTTTGGGAAGTGGAGTTTCATAAAATCAGACTGTGGGGGTTGGAATGGTTGAAATGATCTCCTCCTTCATTCTACTGTATTCAGTGTTTTCACTCTTGCCCGCTCCATTATGGCGGTGCCTGTGACGTTTAAGACAATAGTCCCACCCCCATCAAATCTAACCAATCAGGAAGCGTTAAATTAAAAACAGGGCGTGGTTATGACAATTGACCTTGACCCTAGCGAATAGCACAGCTTGTGGGCGTGGTCGATGATAGTTCGGTTGCACTGGACGTTGCCCATCAACTTTTGCTATTAGATGAACGTTCTGCAAAGCTAGTTAAGCTAGCAACGTAAAATACATTTCTACGCATAATCGTAAAGCATTGCGTGGCGAGTTCCCGCCTTTTGGGATCCGACCTGGCTTCTGCACGCGTCAACAAACAGGAAGATTCCAGCAGTGACGAGGAGACTCCATTTTCCAAAGCTGCTGGCCTGGCTAACCAGAGATACGGCGCACAGCTAGCTGGATACACTGCTAGGCTAACTTTCCCCTGAGCCACAGCAAGCTAGCAGCTTCATCAACTGTCGAAGTGACGATACTTTCGTTGACTACACACGACTCCCAGGTATGTTGAAGCTAAACAGGGTGCTGTGTATCACTGTGGGGAGTGTTGTAGGTTTGAGCTCTGTGCTTGGACTCCATCATTTACTGCAGTCATGTAACATTACCTCAGCTGATGCTCGGCTAAGCTAATGCGCCACATTAGCTCAGTCACATTCCAGAGCTACACGTAACGTTACCATTTACTGCTTTAATGGGAGCATGGGGGTCTCCCTGCAGTTTGAGACCTCTTTATGTGATTGTAGTCACACAGGTAAAGCAGGACACTCATGTTCTGTCTCTGTTCGTATCAGGGAAGATTAGCTGAAATGCACATCTGATGATTGTGGTTTGTTATTGTTGTCATCGCGGTACTTTGACCCTGTGATTGCAGCATGCTGATGGTGGGAGGCAATGGACGGATGCACTAGAATGAGTGTGAAGGAGCTGTGTGAGACAGATGACCTGGCCACTGGTTTGGTGCTGGACCCTCTGCTGGGCTTCAGCACCCACAAAATGAACATCAGGTAACCTGACAACTCAAAGCAGCATCACTAGAATAAACACTGAACCACAACAGTGCTAATACTATCATGTTATTGATGTTTTTCATATTGATTTTCACACTAGCACAGTGTCATGTGTGTTTTTCTGCGTGTTTACATATGTATTAGCATGCCATGTTTATGTTTATGTTTATTTATTTGCACAATGAAAAAAAAATACACACAAGAATGAAGAAATCTGTATTGCCAAGTGAGCTCGCACACACAAGGGATTTGAATGGAACACTGGTACTTACCAACAAGACAGTAAGGACAAGAAATATAGAAACTAACCTTAAAAATTCTAAATAAAAATACTATCTGTACAAAGAAAGGTATAGAAGTACTTTTAAGATATAAATAAATGAATTAGCCTAAGCCAGAGTGAACATTTCAGTGGATGAATATAATAATAATACAATATGTTCTAGAATAAATTACAATATTGCATGTGGTTGTTGAGATACTGCACTGGAAATCAAGGATTGCACATCAATCAGTCAATCAATCTTTATTTGTATAGCGCCAAATCACAACAAACCTTATCTCAAGACGCTTTTACAAACCTAGGAGGTCTAGACCACTCTATGTCAATATATATCTATTCTGAAACGAAATGTTCATCAAAGACGACAGATTGGCCATAATCCTCCTGTCAGCCACCACCTCCACAGGGTCCAGGACTGAGCTGGCCTTCTTCCCCAGTTAGTTCAGTCTTGCTCTCATGTATCACATGTATGTGATGTCTCACAGGAGCAAAGAGAAATAGAGTGCTTATTTGAAGCCTCCAACCAAATAATGTTCTAATATCAAAAATTAATTAAAAAACACTAAATTGCCACATATAACTATAACCAATAATATATACAGTTGTGCTCATAAGTTTACACACCCTGGCAGAATTTGTGATTTATTGGTCCATTTTTCAGAGAATATGAATACAAGAGAAATACTTTTTTTTTTCACTCATGGTTAGTGGTTGGGTGAAGTCATTTATTGTCAAACAACTGTGTTTACTCTTTTTATATCATAAAGACAAAAGAAACTACCCAAGAAATCAGAAATTCTGCCAGGGTGTGTAAACTTATGAGAACAACTGTATATATATATGTGTGTGTGTAAGATATGCTTATTTTTTTACCTCTTTAATTTTAATTAAATTAATTAAATTCTTGTTTGCTTTATATATTTCTTTTGCACTGTCTACTCTGTTACTGTGACACTTGAATTTCCCCTTCGTGGGACGAGTAAAGGAATCTCTTATCTTATCTTAAAGACAATAGTTGATACTAAAAATAGATTACATAGAATTAATATAAATACAGTTATTACATCACCAGAATTCAAAAGTACAAAATATGAATATGATATGTATGGACATCTGATTATAAATATGAGGTTGAGCATAATGAGTGGTTAAAAGTTTTTTAAGCATCCTTTCTAACATTTTAAAGATAAACAGTTTTTCGCCACGTTAGAATAAATATTCCAGAGTTTTGTGCCCCTGGTGACACCCATTCATGTCCTCCACGTGTCTAATAGACATTCAAATAAGTCAAGCTGTCGTTTATCTTGTTAATGATTTGTGTGAACACACTGATATGGTTTGTTGAGCGTTATCTGCTCTAGAAACAAGTTAGTGAAACACGATTTATGATGAATATGTGATATTTGTGAAAGTACTGCTTCTCCCAACTTAAGAATGTAAGTGTACAAACAATCACAATGACCCAATCTTTGACTTTAGGTGAACCATCCAACCAGTTAGACCTGCTAGTTTTTATAAATAGCAAATGTTGTTTTTAGCATGTTCTGCACATAGGCTGCAAGTCATGTAGATGTCATCCAACCTTTTAAACTGAGGTGAAATACATTTGATTATTAAAGGAGTGTATTTTTTAATTTCAGGTATTTGTTCACAAGATATTAGTCAAATTAGAAACTTTAAAACACGACGTCACTGGTGACTGATTTTGTGATCTCTTATGTTTATATTAACATAACTCTCACTAGCAAACTCTACAGAAATGAGATAATCATAATATTTCTGCTCTTTTGATTCTGCAAAGTATTTATTTTTACAAATCTGCACACATCTATATACATCCACACTGGTTTACACTTTGTCACTCTGCTCTTCTTTAACAACATTATCTCTTCTGTTCTCCGTAGTCCCCCGCCCGAGATCCGGCGATGGGGTAACCTCAAAGAGACTCTGCTGCGCTTTCAGCGTACGCATGACTTCAACACCACTTTCGAGGCATTGACAGTGGGTGACCTTGCCGGTGACTTCTTCAAAGCTTTGGGAAATCATCGACAGGAGCTGCTGAGGCAACATGTAAGCAGATGTTTTGTCTTCTTATTCAAACTTTTAATTTTTAAGAAACAGATAAATCTATAAAGTTGTATTGGGACCTTTGTGCCTCTGTGTTCGGCACAAATAAAGTTGTTATGACTGATGAATGTTTGCCCTAAAGTTTGTGTGTAATCTAAAGTATTCCTGATGTCCGTAGGTGTACCGTTACCTCAGCGCGTTCCTGTTGGATAGCGGTGTCAAGATTGAGCCGTGTGACAGATACTCCTCAGAGACTAACGGAGCAAAGATAACTTCCACGAGGCACTGGTAATCACCCGCATTCCTGTCACCTTTTTATCCAGGCAGCGTGCAGCTGACCTGAAACTGCTGCATTTCCTGGACTGTATATTTATCTTCCTGAAGAGTAAACACTGTGTTGCTTCATTTGTTTCTCTTTAGGTTCATAGCTGAGCGGGTGGAGGTCCTGCTGGGTTGCATAGCAGAGCTGAGCCCCACTGACAGCGCCGTGCTGAGGGCGGGAGTCAACGACTTCAGCGTGATGTATTCCACACGCAAGCGCTGCGCCCAGCTCTGGCTCGGGCCTGCAGCTTTCATTAACCATGGTGGGTTTGTTTGCATTCATGACTCATTCGTTCCAAACGCACACACACACACACACACGTACCAGTTTACAATTTTGATTGCTGATATGAGCCCTCGCCTTCACATTGTGTAAACGTTTATAGGAGCAGTCTGTAGTCCAGTTGTCAACAGAAGATAATCCAAATACTAACAGTCACCACACAATAATGGGGAAAGCTATCACTCTCTATCTGACTGACAGATCTTTTATTACATGATCTCACAATACAATGAAGTCTTAGTCATGTTTCATACCTGACATACACACTGACAGACGCTAGACTCTAATTTCAGACAGAGAGACGCAGATTTCCGATGTAAAGAACAACTTTTCTACTTCTATATTCAAATAATTCTGCGCTTTACATGCTCAGAATGGCAGCGTCATGTCATCCGATTACACAATAATGTGTTGATGCATGGTAAAAGGGTTCCAGCTTGACTTGCAGCAGCATCCTGTGGTCCTCCAGTAACAAACAAACAATCTGTTTTAAGTAATTATCCTTAATCTAAAACAGCATTTCCTCCCTTAGTGTGGTGCTTCATGCCTGCTTCCTGAGCATCCCTCTAAATAAGTTATTTTGTACATAATACTGTTATATTATAATAAATTGCTTCATATGAGAAATGGTTTAAAAATATCAGCAAATTCTGTGTTTGTCAAACTGAGGCATTGACACTGCATTATCTGGAACCTTGAAGTTTAAACTCTGCTTCACATCCCCACCAGGGATGCACTGAACACTTAACATGATGTTAATCAAGAGTGACAGTGCATGCTAATTAGACTCTATATACAAATCAAAGCAGCACAGTTATACATGCATCTTATTGTGTCACAGTGCAGAGCCATGCACTCCTGACTGTGATCAAGCCTGTTGCCTCTTTGTGTAACCAAGCTTTAAAAGTAATGGATAAAAAACCCAGGAGATGGCATCACTGTCACATCCTGAAGCTGCATCATTTACTAGGGTTTGATCATTTTATATAAAGCTCTCATACCTGAGACTTTTTAAATGTTTGAAATACTTAGCACATTTTTCAGCAGGTAACAATAACGGTAGGAACACCGGGGGGGCACAGCTTGTGGTAGTTAAATCACACATTGAAGACCTCCTTGGGGCTGTCGGCTTTTTCCATAAAGGGCTTTCAAATGTGGAACACTGACAACTGAAATAAAATCAATATGAGATTTAAGGATTTTTAACTAACGTGTCAAATGTGGCTAAAATATCGGAGTTGTGAGCATTTTTTATTTTTATTCATTTATTTATTTATTTAAATTTTTATTCAGTACAATTTGAAACATGTTTTGCAGCTAGTGAAAGTAACAAAGCATTTTTTCAGAAAGTAAAGAGGTACTTAAAACAGGTATAAATGAGGTGATAATAGGGGTGAGAGAAATAAATATTCTGTAAAAGAAAATTCAAAGCTTAGCAATGCCATTGTGAATAAAGGTAGTTTGGATGGGGCTAGGATTGGTAAACAAATAGGGTCGTTATCGTATACATCTATATACATTTATTCTCCCCTCGCCTACAAGGAAACTTTTAGAAACATATATCTGCACACGTACAAACCCACGTACCCGTCCAGGGTGTCGATAAATCAGTGAAGGAATGTAAATAAGCTTAAAGTAAATAAACTCTCACGTAAACTTGTATTCAGGCTTGCAGATTTAAATCATCACATATTGAGAAAAGAAAAGAAATCAATAAAGAATCTTGAAAAAACTTGATCAGAAAAAGTGATCAGTGAACAGATGAATTCAAATCAGCCTTGTCATTTGTGTCGCAGTACAAACTCCAATTAACAACTTGGGACCCTGTTATAACCACACATAGTGATATATATATATAACAGAAAGAGAAACATGGGGGAGGACAGGGTCCAGGTCTAGCTGCTTGCATGTGTTCCTGAATCATGACATCTTGTTTTGACAACAGTTAACTATGTACAATTTGATGTGAGCATTTTTAAATATTCTTTAATGATCTATAAACGTTTGTTGTAATTTTATGTAACCTTGATGTAATATTTAACCTCTGGACTTCTTTTAATAGTTGCACAATTGTTATTTGTAAGCGTGTTATTGTTATATAATCTCAATATCTTTCTTTTTTCTTTTAACTTATTAAAACCCGACTAGGGACAGGAGGTGGAAACTAGCAGTAGCTATAATCTCTAATTACTACAGCTTGTTTATAACAGGCAGAAGTCGTACTGTGTAATTTGAATCATCCTCATCACATAGATAATATAAAAAAGGTGTAATTACTTTTATTCATCTGTACAAATTCCCTGGTTGAGCCTCTTAAATGTGAACATGAGCGTTCAAAAACTAGTCAGTCAGACGAGGCTGAGGCATTTTTCCACTATCGTTGAAATTTGATCCACAAAGTCAGTTGTTACTTTTGAAAATTCAGGTTTCTAGACGATACAGCTGACCTTTCTTCACAGCCCTGCCCAGTGTGTGATGTGTTTTTTCTGCAGCAGTAATTACATTACTCAAACATGTTGTCAATCTCTCAGATAAGCAGCTTGCTTCACGGTGTTTAGCACGTTGTAATGTGTTCTAAAGATTCTGTGAGATTCTGGTTAATTCTCACTCAGAGGCCGGTTTCTGACAAGATCTCTTAATAGTGTTTGAGAGTTGATCAGCTTAGCCTTTGAGCCGTTTGCCAAATGAATTCAGTACAAGCCAGCTGATCAACAACATGTCGAGTCCTTTCTTCATCCCTGTGATTGATTATTCTTTAATAACTTCAAATCTTTTTTTTTTCTCTCTTTCTCTCATTTTTCCTCCCGGGGTGAAGACTGTAAACCAAACTGCAAGGTAATCATCAACATTACCTTATCTTTGTTCTGCACTGATAAAGATTCAAGTGATTTTCTTTTATTTGCTTTATCTAGAGAGATAAATATTGTTGTGTCCTTTCTTCTTCTTCTGTTCTGCTCTGTGTTAATGAATCCCACGGGTCGACCCTTGTCTTTGTCTTACTCTGTTTTTGTTCCCTTTTCGCCTCCCAGTTCCTCCCTAGTGAGAAGAACATTGCGTGTGTGGAAGTGATCCGGCCCATCTCACCTGGGGAGGAGATCACATGTTACTATGGTGCCAGCTTTTTTGGGGAAGGCAATGAAATGTGTGAATGCCGCACCTGTGAGAGGTGTGTCCATCATCTGATCAGACATTGACTTTATTCTTTTTGAATATTTTTTGTGTGAAGAATTTAAAAAAGAGACTTTTGCTGACAGAAATTTCTTAAAAAATTTGAATCCCTCTTCAGGAACGGTGAAGGTCACTTCAAACACAGAGGGAAGCAGCCTGAATGTGAAGAAACAAAGGACTCTGTAGGCCAGAAGTACCGCCTGAGGGAGAGGTACCTTCGTCATCACAGAGAGAAGGGCCACCTTCCTCCAAGGCCGGCAGTACCAGGGCTCCACTCAGGTATCTTTAAAGGTAACTGCTTCATCTTTAATCGTATTTATTAATTCTAATACAATACAAACACGCATTCTACTCAATTGGCTTTCTTCAAATCCCCTTAGTGCCACAGAAGTGGCTGAAATGATGAAACAATTTAACAGCAGTTATGTCAACATTAACAGCTTGTAATACTAAATGCTTGTCGGTCTGCTCTGTGGTTGTTAAATGCTCCGTTAAATTGAAGCCTTAGGACAACCAGTATGGCTCATTTGTTGATTTGTACATACTGTGCTGCGATAATTCAAAACAGCAATACATCAAAATTAGGATTACAAAAAAATATTTTCAAAAGCCTGGTGTCGAAGTCAGATTTAAGCCCCAGCCTCCCGTACTACCTCACACACACAGTTTGACACCTTTAAAGCCGCAGCAGTTACGTCGCGGCTCCCTGTTCTCACATGAAAAGGTTGTGACGCTTTGATGAACCTCTCAGAGTGAAAAAGCTCAGTTTTCACCATCGAGTTCAGAAGCTTTATCTGTTTTTGAAAACAGACATCTCTCTGCTGTCTGAGCTAAAATACGATCAGGCTCAAGCAGACAGTCAGCTCTTAATGACCAATTTGTCTCGTTCTCTGGAAACAGATGGCATTGTTGAGTAGCTCTGTAATTAGTGTGAATGCTGTCATTGAAATAAGAGTTTGAAACATGATCCACAGAAACACTCGGCCCGCTTTGAGAAGTAGATTGTGCTGCTTCTTGGTGGGAAAAGCTTCAACACAACTTTAAAGTGTCACGTTCACTTTAATAGCAAACATTATTAAAGTGCTTTATTTGTGTTTGCTCATTTAACACACAAAACAAATGAATAAGATGCAACACAACGACATCTCTCTGGAAACAGGACGAGAACATCACGACTACAAACCATAAAGCCCACACAAGTTGATTAAAAGTGATTTGATGCTCTCCCTTCTGTATTTGACACAAATGAAGGTTTAGTACAAACACTTGGAAAGTCTGGAAGATGATTTAAAAGTGTTGATTTTCAAAACCAGGAAGATTTAATTCACACAATCACTCATATAAACAAAAGCACATTTAGAGTTTAAAGGAAACAATCCCGTCTACAGGTGTTTTATGCAGTGGCGGTTCTAGACCAATTTTACTGGGGGGGGGGGCAAGGGTGTTGTCAGAGGGACACATTCAACCCTGACAAATAGACTGACGGGGTTCCCACGCATCCTGGAAAACAGTTGATCAATTTTCGAGTCCTGGAAAATGGTAGAAAAAGTAAATTGTCCTGGAAAATGATTCCAACATGACTGTGTGTGACCTGACAAGGTTAAAAAAAACACATCCCCATTCAACATTCGTGGCCATTTTTGTCATTCAGTTCTATTTAGGTCATAAATGCACTGATCCTCTCATTATTATTAGTATTTATTTATTTCAGTAAGGCAGCTTCCAGATTCCTTTGCTGGCTCTTTTGTTTTTTACTTAACTCATTTTATATTTATTGAGAAAAGAGAAAGCTGAGATGAGAGTTGTCCATCATTGTTACTTGGTTGCACTAATAAAGTGAAGTGCTGTACATCTGTGGTTGCATTATTCTATAATAAATTTGCCATCATTTTTAAGCATGTAAGAGATGATTTCATGGATAGCCATAGACTGCACGTCTTTCAATGTAGACTTCCACTGAGAGGAACATATTAGACTATTTAGGAACTAAATAGGGAACTAAATTTAGACTGTTACACCAGCTTGATCATCACTGAAAATGTCCTGGAAAATGATCTCTGGAAAAAAATGGGAACCCTGGACTGAGAAGGGCGAGGACCGGCTGAGAACAAACTGGCAAAACATCAGTGCATCCCTTTATACTAGACATATATACTACTGTGTACTAGATCAACATGCAGACTGACAGCAGCTGTTTGGCTGTTTACACTCAACATGAGTCCCTTAGCGCTCTAAGGGACTGGAACCAAGTGCCACACGCATGTGTTCCACCTGTAACATCGGCGCGATACCGGAGCTCTTTTCATTGTATAATATTATTTTGATGTGGAGGGGGGGCCACAGGGGGGTCCAGGTTCAGTTTTACAGGGGCACTGGCCCCTGTTGGCTCCTCCCCAGAACCGCCACTGGTTTTATGTCATCACCTGACGAATACCTGACTCAGAGCAGCCACAAGAGAACTGGTGGAGTTTGTTTGAAATTATAATAGTTTAAAACATGGATTCGGAGGGAAGCCACTGAAAGGACCTTACATGCTGTTACTCAGACTTCAATGTCCTCAAAGAGGCAATTTGTGGTTCAACACACAAACATTAAAGCACATCAGACACGCCACAAAGATCCAAATAATCCATAGCAGCTGGTTGCAATAAGACCACATCAACAAACAAGACAAATATTTATTATGATCCACAGCTGCAAGGAGTTACAATGTCTTTAGAGGGTCAATGGACTTTTTCTAGTCTCCTGACCACACTTCTCCATTTCTCAAATAGAGTTTTTAAAAATAGGACTGATTTACATCTCTGTTGTTGAATGCTTATTCATATATGTATCTTGAACCTCCTGTTTCTCTGTGTTTGTCTTCCCCACATAGCCATCCCCTCCAGGAATTCCTTCACCCAGCAGATGAGGAGGAACGCCTTGAAGAACAGAAAATTAAAGCAAACAAAAAATTGGAGACGAGCAAAGCACCGACGATCAGGCCAGCGTCCATTAAAATCCCCCACACTCAAACAGCGGCGGGCGGTTCCTCCTGTGTCCGAAGTTACGCTGAAGGATCTTAGAATCAGAGTGCGGCGCCACTCGATGGATTTCTTACTCAGCTGTAAGGATCCTAAAAGCAAAGAGAGAGCCTTGCTTCAGCAGCTGGAGGAGGTGAAGCCAAATAACAGTGAGGTAAACTTGAAGCCCTTCACTCTGAATTCGTCCATGCCAACCACCCGCAGAAGTAAACCTGCAGTCAATGGCTCAGGCGTTAATGGGAAGTCTGTCACAGTGGTGGAAAAGCAGGTGGTTCACCTGAGGACCTCTTCGAGACAAAGAAACATGGCTCAGTCCACGGCGAAGCATCAAACGGTGGGCAGTAACACAGGAGACGATACGACTGTTTGTCAGCCTGACGCAAACAACAAAAGTTGCAGTGCAATAAAACAAGAGACGGAAAAAGCAATCACGGAGAGTCAAAGCAACAAGAGCAGCAGCAACAAGTCCGGCGTTACTGACACGGCTGCTGAGCAAACACAGCACAGGACCATCAGAGCTTCATCGCTGTTAGAGGTTCAACAAAACGCCACAGACAGTCTGAAGAAGCTTGGAGACAATCCACAAATATCACTGAAGCAATACCTTACAGTCAGCATTACAAGGTTGACATTACCACAGAGTTTAGATGCACATGTTACTCCTGAAGATAGGAAAGACAGTGTAGAGCTAAGAGGAAGGAGTGGTCAGCGGCCCAGACCAGCGCCACTGTCAGTGCAGGCAAAAGGAAGAGCGTCCAGATCCCAGCAGAAGCTGCAAGGAAGTCCTGAGGTTTGTTCAGGTGAGGGCAACAGGGGGGTGAGGGAAATGTTTTTCACAGCTGTTGATAAAGTCAATCTAAGGAAGCGACCTGCAAGTGAATCTGTTGATGATTTATCCCACAGCCAGAAAGGAGAGACTGATAATGTGATTGAGATACAGACAGTGTCAGAAGTGAAAGATGTCGTGCAGAAAGAGCAGCAGGACACGGGGAAAAGCAGAACTGAAGAGCAGAAAGAAAAGAAAAATGATGAGTCTGCAAAGCCTGTGGAAAAGGTGAAAGAGGCAGAATGTAAAAAAGTGAACAGTGAGAAATCTGGAGGAGAAAACAGGGTTCAGTGTGTCAGGATCGAAGCTGAGGAGGGACTGGTGAATCTGTCAGAACAAATGGCGAGGTGTGTGAGTCAACAGCCGGTATACAGGCATAGAGAAGATGTAGTCATAAAGCAGGCGAAGGTTCTGCTGTCTGATATTTTAAGAAAAGATAAATCCTTTATAGATGAGAGATTACGTGGAGATATTGTAGAGAGGGTGCTTTCGACCTCTGCCTCCAAAGCTATGCTAAGTACCGAGGATGACGAGGTGGCTGAAATTAATGGAGGCAGGTGCCGGTCTTCAGTGCAGAGAAGATTCAAGAGGCGTCGGAGGATGAGGCCTAGAGCAGTGAAAAAAGTAGATATTAAAGGCACCAAGGGGAACTTGAGCAAAGATGTTGTGGCCACAATAAAGAAGGAGCTGAATGAGGAAACTTTGCCCCTTCAGGCACAACTGAGGCATACAAACTCACTGGCCACCTGCCCAAATGCACTACCTCACAAGTCGCTTATATCAGCAAAAGCCACGACCAATCTGCGCTCAGACACCAATCCACAGGCACACATACAGTCCAACATACCTCTGAAAAAACGTACATTTCGCAGTTCTGAAATTGACCCTGAACAAGGTTTGAACTGTACCTCGGATCAAACCTCAAAAGAAGCCTCAGAGCTGAATTCATCCGCAGAGCTGAGTCAGGATGTTACCATGTGCTCTGAGGACAGAAGCAAACCCGTGAGAAATTTTAAACGGAGGATAAGAAAGACAGAGATACAGAAGTTAACCCCGAAAAGAATCACAACCTTCAACAGAGTGCTCCGCTCTCGTGCGAACGATGTTCAGCGAAGCCATTTGAGGAGAACTCGAAGGTGTAAATTAGAGAGGCAGGATGAGGCCGACATTGACAAGGCTCAGACACCGGAGAGTGATGAGTGTGCAGAAGGCAAACAAGCCGAGGATCCTCCTAAAGTCCTAATGCGGCGTGGTAAAACTCCAAATAAATCCAGAAACGAAGATGAGGCGGAAAAGTTTTCTCAGCGAAGTGGTTTGGAGGATACAAAGCCAGGCCTCAATTTTAAGATTCGTTTTAAACGGAGGAAAGGAAGGGTATGGGAAATGCAGGGATCAGGATTTGAAAATATGGCATTGAAAACAGAGACAGGGGATGAGTTATTGAACTGCGATCCCTTTAAGGCCATTATGGATTCAGTGTCTGTTTTAAACATGGAGATGGAGGCAGCTCAGGCTCACGTGCAGGCTAGTAAGAGATCAAAAGGCAGATTGCATCGTTTGAAAAGACGAGGTGAGAGGATGAGTGAAAGGAAAACAGAGACAGACGCAAAATCAGATAAAGATGTTGATAAAAATGAATCTGCGGCTGTTGAAATCCCCGATGACAATGCAGGAGGTAAAGAGAAGCTTGATAAGGAACTTCCAAATGGGGTCAAGCTCCTGACAGAAAAAATACCAAGTCCTCAAAGTGACGGGAACGCGTTGTCAGCTGTAGGGCAAGCAACAAAAATTGAAGATCGTTATGTCAGGAATTGCTGCTTGTTTGAAACAGGGTCACAACAGAAGCTACAGCCGGAATTGGACTTTAATGGTCTTCCATTACCAGTGCTCAAGTTACGCAGAAAGGCAGAGGATATTTGGGAGGTGGACAGCAAAGGAGAGCTGAAACAAATTGAACTCAAAGAACTGAAAGAAGAGCCCAATGTCAAGGAAGAAATGACAGGTCACGTTTTAGAGAAACAAAAGAAAGGATGTCCTGATTTTGGCAAGCTCAAAGAAGAATGCCCGCCTTTGCAGGGACTGAACAGCAACTCAGCACTTCCAAAAACAGAACCCCCACCGTTCTCCCTATCTCTGTCACCGCTGTCTCTGTCTTCCCCGCTTAATGAAAATAAAACTGAAGTTAAATCCTCAGCTGCAAACACACTCAGTGACAGGCCAGAGTTGAACAGTGGAGGAAGGAAACAGAGGTACAAAATGGAGAGAGCGCACAAGTGTGGGCCTGTAGAAACACCCACCCCCTGTCTTAGTCACACACTTCAACAAATTGACAACAGTCTCTCTCGACTCTCTGAGGGCTTGTGTTCATCTCAGACTTTAGAAAAGCCAACAGCCTGCGCCAACACTTCCAATTCAGTCATCCAGCCCCCGGCCTCCCAGTCTCCTCCATTCACAACTGCAGACACCATGCTTTCCAGCGAGCCCAACTTCTCCAACTGCTGTGATGATATTCTAGACTTTCAGTGTCTGAACTTTGAAGGGTATTATCAGCCGCAGAATATACTTCCATCCTCCCCCTCTGATCTGTGTTCACTGGATCCACCTACAGATCCTTTCAGCAGTCCCCTTTCTCACAGCCCATCTGATACTTGGACCACTGAAACGCCATACCTTGGCCCTCCAAGTCCAGGAAATAACTTTACCAGTGAGGACCTGCAGTTTTTTCCAGGTCTAATTTCTTCCAAGAGTGACTCTGTTTCTCTGGAATGTGAAGCAAGGGATACCTCCAAAGACAGAATCCAACCCAACCCTGGTTACAGCTGTTCAGCTCTTGGCAATGCTGACTTGACTACCAATGCCCGAGTTATAAGTAAAAATCCAGGAATGAGGCCGTCCAGAGACGACTTCAGAAACCAGTCCATGTCTATGGTCAACAAGCCTCGACCGTTTGCCGCAATGTCTTCTGTTACATCCCAAAGTCCTGTTATGTTAACCCAACCCTCCATCAACGCCAGAGCGGGCGCTTGTCAACCCAAAGCCCAGCCTAACCTCAGAGCCCCTGGTCCTTTCCATCGTATGTCCATTCCTAATAAATCCCAGACATTTCACAGGAGTCAGCTAAACCCAGCTAGAGGAGTGTCCCAGGGTTGCTCGGCTAAATCCGTCCCGTCATCTCAAATGTCTAACAGATTCCTCACTCCTCAACTTTTCACTGTGAAAACTCCCAACCCTCCTGACAGCCCATTTAAGTATGAGAAAACCCCTTCAGTTATTCATAGGGTACTTAAGTACCAGGGAGGGGACCAGACTCAGAACTTGTACAGCGCACCTTGTAAAGACACTATGGCGGCTGCTGGCAGCTCCAATGTTTCATCCAGAACACACGGTGCAAAGCCAGGTGCTTTTGAAAGGACCCATCAGAGTCACAAACTCGGTGTTGGTACAGAAAACTCCCAAAAAAGCAACGTTTCTGTTCAAGGATTTGGAAAGGATGTCCTCCAACTCGCGGCCTCAAGCAACCCCAACAGATCCAACCCTCATTACAACAAACCCAACCCCTCTTTTCCTCAGTCCTATATCAAAAGTAAGACGCCGTCTGAAAAACAAGAAGAGGCCAACATGATATACAAAAACCTTTCAGCGCTGCCCAGACCTTTCTTCTTCCCCAGTAAAGCACCTGAGAGTTACTCTTCAACACAAGACAAAAGTTTAAGACAGGACAAGTCCTCTATGCTGACCTCAGAGAAGCACCAGCAATGTTACACCCAGCAGGACCCTTTTGACTTTAGCTTTGGCTCCTCTCTTTCGCCCATGTCTCAGCACAACAGCCCCCAGGTGATCCACACCACACCTCCTGGTACACCAGCACCAGCAACCAAGAGTCAGTCCTCCACCTCCTCAGCCTCCTTCCCTTACGGCTACCAAGGCCCCCCTTACGTGCTGAACTTCAGCGGAGACCATTCGTTGACCCTGGGTCTCAGGGATGGGGCCGAGGGTTACCCAGGCTCGACAAACTACACCTACCATTGCCTGATGGAACCTTCAGGCACCCAAGGGCGGTTAGTTCTTGAACCCTGTGGACCCCAGCTTTCTAACCCAGCCTCTTTTTCTTTGAGTGGCTTTTCAGGGCTCAAGGGTCAGGACGAGCACTGCAGGAAGGACATGCAGCAACAGTGCCAGCCTGGGGAACACCAAGGCGCACCACACTATGGACCTGTTACGTCGTCTCACTCCATGGGTTCTACAAAACCCAAGAGAGTGAGGTTAGTGGTGACAGACGGCACAGTAGACTTAGATCTCCAGTACTCGGATTAATTTATACCCACCGGAGTCACTGGAGAGTATTTGGATGTTGTTTTGCTCAAAGGTTGAAAAAAAATAATGTTTTGTAAAAACTGTAATTCATAGTCTACCAGTTATTAATAATGCCCGCTGACTGACATTTTTCTAAACCATTATATGGAAGGACTGTTGATGACTTGTACAGGGTTCTAACTGTAGCAGGCTTGTCAGCTTGTTTCAGCTACTGTATGATTTTTAAAAAATGAGGTATCCACTACAATTTGTGACAATACCAAATTTAAAATCAAAAAACAAAGCATTAATTCAATTGTGACAAGGAGTTTGAACTTAAACATGGACAGTCCTCTTGATGTACTGTAACATAGCTGTATGAGTTTTTCTAAAACATGTATTGAAGTAGAGACAGGAGCACCTCACCGGTTGCTGGTACTTGTTGGTTTTAAAAAGGCAGCTTTGTGCCTCGGTCTTTGATATGTTCTTGTGACTTTTTGAAGCACCTGTTGAAACAGTTCACCCCACTTTTTATACTCACAATAAGCTTTTTTTTTTCTCACTTTTTTGTGTGTGCGAGTGTGTGCATGCATTTGGCGGGCAGGTGTTAAGGGATCAAAGTAAGGTGTGTTGTCGTACCTGATTGTGACTGTTGCTCTGCAAAAGATTTAGTAAGGTCGTTAGTCGGTAGTGCATCGATGAGCGGTTTGTGCATGTACAGTGTACAGTAAGATAATTCCCTGACCTGGAACAAGATATATTTACGGACAGCTCTCCTGAATGAAGATGTGTCACGTGATCCTGCAGCTTTTCACAGCTGCTCTCTTATGGATGAGCGATTTAGAGAAAACAGCAAGATGCTTTTTTTAAGGCCAGTTGTGCTCAATGAATTGAGAGATGGTACAACATGAATTCTTTGTATGGGAGTCCTCCCAATTGGAAGTTAAATAAAAAAACATTTAAATATTGTTACATCTATTTAAGTGACAATCTTTTCACAGAGTGACACACTTCTTCCATTCACATGGTCTCGTTTCAGATATTTTAAAGAGTATATAGAAAGACCAGAAGGATAAGTTGTTCATATACAATAGCTACTGTTTGTTATGTTGTTGCTGATGGAGCTACATGTTCATAGGTGTTTATACTGTAAGCAGAGTTATTTGCTGTCGATTGTGGAAGTCACGCGAGTATTCCCCTCATGTCACAACGTACTGTATGTTGAACCCATTTACATCACTGAGCGGGAGTGTTCGATGCGACTGCACAGCCTTACATTATTATCATTATATTATACTGTCATGATATGGAAAGGCCAATTATTTATTTTAATATCCTCATCCTTGAAATGGTGCTTTAATGTAATTTATATTTCACATTGATTGTTCAAACGATGAAAATGTTTTTTATTATTTAATGGGACAAAGTACTGAAGTGAATATTTACACCGAGTATTTAATTTCAAAGAATTGGAGATCGTATTCAGTTTTTCAGTTGTTACAGGTTACACTTTCTGTCCTTTTTCTAATTGGCAGTTAGTCTTACTGAAAATCTACTGTAGAAATGTATAAATGTAGCCTATAAATCATTAAAGACACTTAATTCTTTTGTATATTTTCTGTTTTTGACTCCTTTTTTTAATGTGGGAACACTTAAATTACAAAAGCATATAAAAAACAAGCATCATAGTTTGAATATGATAATATTAAATGTGTCTAATATTGACTATCAATGCAATCTGGATTTTTGTAACTGATTCTGTACCATGTTAGGTCATCCCTGTATCAGTTAAACTAATATATGTTCATATTTCTGTTGAATTATATAATATTGTCTTGATTATTAGTTGTTTAAAAGCCTGAAATTGACATCTTCAATAACAACAAGTGTCCAAATCACCCCAGATGATTTACTATATTCGACAAACACAGCTTGAAATCTGAAATCTGAGAAAAACTATCCAGAAAATGTTTGACTTTGTGCTTGAAAAATGAAAATTATAAATAAAATAGTTTCTGATAAATGATTGTCTTTGACTACTACTTCAAAACAGATCAGTAATAGAGGTAATGTTTACATCTGTGGTTTTTAATATGGTAAATCCACCTCGGCACATATTTAGAAGCTCACACTCCGACACACTGATCCATAAATTGATTCCATGAGCTGAAGTCAAGTGTGTAGATAAAGTCTAGTGCCTGCTGAGATCATTCAGGTTACTCACTTCTTCTGTTTCGCTATATATTCATTGATTTAAATGCAAAGCTTGGGGGGGGAAAGTGTACATCCTCTTTTATTCAGTGTTCAGCCTTTACATCACTCTCCCTACCTGTGCTTTCATCCAACTCAAGCCAGTGTCTGTGTATTACCCGTCTTCCCTTCAATCCTCTCCTCTTCTGCAGCTTATGACCCACTTCTGCCTTTCGTTCTCGCTCTCAGTAGCAGCAAAGCAGTTAATTCTGATGCCAAGTATAACAGTATTTTCATAATGAGGACGGAAAGAGAAGGAGGGATTATCATCCGTTATAGTAGAGAGGACGAGGGTGTCTTGGAGTTGGTACAATTAAAGGGACAGAAGAAACAGGAAAAACAGGCTAAAAGCTGTGATCAGTAATTATGTGTAAACCCGGTCTTTGCTATCATAACAGGGGACATAGGTTATGTGCTAAGATGTATGCACATCAATTCAACACATGTTCCAGCTAGTTTGAAATTCCTGATATATGACTTTAACAGTTCAATATCCTTGTCAAGTGTAATAATAGTACCCATTCTGCAGTAAACTCTCCTTTGACTGATAAATTGCAACACTTGGCCTCATTGGATTGTTTAAACGAATGCCTCATTGTGTAACCAGCATTCATCTGCTGCAGCTGATCATTGAGGTACTGAAGATACAGTTTGGTTTAGTCCACTGGGAGTCAGCATAGGGTTGAGAGACATTCTAAATGGCCACAATATGAATGTGAGAGGGTCACATACTAGATAATAGCATTGTAGCTACTTATTCACTTCACCTTTGGACCAAATTTTCATTACAAGTTATAAAATGTGACCTCTTTGAACAGTTAAGGTTACTATCTGTTAATTTGAACACCTAGTAGTCTACATATAAAAACATTTCATAGCCACCATGATGTTTGTATTTAGTTTGAGGCCTCTAGTGTCATGATTTTATAGCACCACAAGCATGAAAGAAAACATTAGTTAGCATTTGCAGTCTTTGCTTATGGATAATTCAAATAGTGAGCTAATTAGATTGTTAACAACTGGAGCTAACCAGCTATGTAACATACATACCTACCACAAAAAACTAACTTTTCAATGCTAGCAGTCTCTAATGCCAGCATTAGTCTCTATCTTAAATCCATTTTTGATTTTTAATATGTTTTGCCATTATTTTATTCCTGCTTCTTTCTTGTTTTCATTCGCTTTAAAGCACTTTGAATTGTATTTGATTTGTATGAAAGGTGCTATTTAAAGGCACTGTGAGGAGTTTTTAACTGGCTGAGAAACAGACTGAAACTGATACTGCTGCCTCTTTATGACCCTCAAAAGCAAACAAGACCATCTACAACAATACTGATAGCTTCTCTGTTGTCATTTTAATGTCTAAAACTGCTCTGAGGGGGTAGGTGTCAGAACAGATGATTGACAACTCACTTTAGAAACACCCTTTTTTGGCTGTTTTCATTGCAAATAATCACTTTGTAAGATAAGTCTAAATGTTAAAAGACAACAGGATGAGGTTATTGTCTGAAGACAATTATTTTGCATGTACAGGACAGGAGATAAGAGGTATCACTTTGTCCACAAGGGGGCGCCAGAATCGATATGAGCTGAAAGTTCCTCACAGCAGCTTTAAAATAAGTCTGTCCCTCAGAGGAGAACAAAAACTTTTGGTGATGCTGCTTTCAGCCTCTACGCTCCTAGACGATGGAGCAGCCTGCCGGAGGATCTGAGAGGAGCTGGAGATATTGAGACTAAAAACATATTTATTCAGTCTGGCATTTATGTAGATTTTAACAACAATTCTATTACTTTAATGTTTTATATTGATTTCAATGTTGTTGTTTTATTTTATTAATTTGAACTATCTGTTTTTATTATTCATCTACTTAACTGTATTGATATTTTTAGCCTTTTTTTAAATCTTCAACTCTTATCCTTACCCTCATTTATTTAATTATTTTAACTATTTACATTCTTAATATTAATTTGATGCTTTAATTTATTTGAATCACACATTATATTGTTGTTTGTGTGCATTAGTCTATTTTAAAATCCATTATTGTTTTTAATATGTTGCATTTATATTATTCCTGCTTCTTTCTTGTTTTCAATCTATTATAAAGCACTTTGAGTTATATTTGATTTGTATGAAAGGTGACATATAAATAAAGATTTATTGATTGAATGCTAAATCAGTTGGGATGCTAAGTTCAGTTAGCGGAAGTAGCTGTGGTGACATTAGCAGACAGTTAGCAAGAACCAACTGTCACTCAAAGAATCCACGGCCCTACTTTTCAGCTACTATTAGCCTTTGTGTTATTATAATGACGTAAAAATACAGATACATATTCTATACTTCATATAGAAATGTTAAACTTAGAGGGGTTGACTTGTTATTGTGGCTAGCATCGAGTGGCCTTTCTAGGAATGCAGTTTTTGGCACAACACCCCTCTCTTTGGTGAAATGGTTCGGTCCTGTTTTTAACGGTCGTTAACGGTCGGAAACTCAAACTACACTTTAACCGTCGAGTTTCAAAGAACAGGAGAAAAGGACAGATAATGTGTCACTCTCTCTTCCCAGGGTAAGTTATATGTATGTTGTATGTCATGTTTTTGACAAACTTTCACCATACATGGCTAACTGTTCCCTTTCAAGGTCAGCCTCCCCCTGCCCCTGCCATATTCCAGACCCAACAGGTGCGTTCAGGCTCCGGCGCAGGTGCGTTCAGGCTCCGGCGCAGGTGCGTTCAGGCTCCGGCGCAGGTGCGTTCAGGCTCCGGCGCAGGTGCGTTCAGGCACCGGCGCAGGTGCGTTCAGGCTCCGGCGCCCTGTCTCCCCCTCTACCACCAAAGACCCAGCCTTGATCCCAAACACAACAGGTGAGCAGAACTCTTTATGAATGAGATATCATTGAGGCATCAGTTAGTTTGAAAACATTACTTTGTATAATGAATGTAATGAAAGTGAATCAGTCTCCTCAGTGATGAGAATGTGAACATTTGTCCACATAAGGAACATTTTATGAAACAAGAACAGCCTTGATCTAAATCTGATGCTGGAACTTTGAATCACTGGATGACTCACTCTGTGTTAAAGTGACAGCCACACGCACCACCTACAGAGGGAATCAATCCTCCATCACATAGTAAATTCAGATGGAGGCACAATGTTAAATACATGTCTTCACAGTGTTGTAGTTTTACTGCTCACAAATGCATAACCCTGCAAAAACCTGTGTAAATCTCTGAATGGATACTTAACATGTGTTTTTAATAATGACAATAATAATAATACTGGTTTTATTGTTATAGCACCTTGAAAACAAATATTTACAAACTGCTGTGACAAGCAAAGCGATTCAGGATTAGGAAGACAAAATAAACCTTTGACAGACTCAACTCAACTCAACTCAACTTTATTTATATAGCACCTTTCATACATAGAAACATGTAGCCCAAAGTGCTTCACAGAGTAACAGACAGTGAGAAAACAACAGCAATGGTAGAATTATAGAAGGCATGAAAAAATAAGAAATACTTGAAAAAGAAAAGAAAATCAACACAGTAAAATTAATAAAATAAGTAAGAGTGGAAATAAAAGTTAAAAATAAGGTAGAGTTAACGAGATCAGGTAAACACAATAAATAAATAAGATAAATAAATACATGTTAAAACAATGGTTTAGATAATGATGATAAAAATAATAAAAATGATAATAAAATAATAATAAAATAATAATAATAATAAGACAGAGAGGAGTGTAGGAATTCTAATGATGCAAAAACAAAATACAACATAAGATTAAAACTTTAACAGAACAAAGTGGTGAGAGAGTAGACCAATAAATAATTGTTAAGAGGTTTTACAAAAATACTTAAATAAATAAATATAAATAGATAAGTAAATAAAAGCATCAAAGGACAATAAAAAGGTTTTAAGAATAAAAAGAATCAGAAAAAATAGAAAATGGAAAAGGATAAATTAGGAACATTGAAATAATAAATTAAAACAATTAATTAGTTTGATAAAAATAAAAAATACTAAAAAATAAAAATAAAAAGCAGTCAAAAGGATGAAGTCACATAAAATCAAGTCTGTAAAAATGGGTCTCAAGAAGAGATTTAAGAGATGTCACTGACTCAGCGAGCCTTATCTCCACAGGGAGGTCGTTCCAAAGTCGAGGGGCTCTGATGGAGAAAGGGCGGTCCCCTTTGGATTTGAGCCTCGACTTTGGAACGACTCATAAGGTGTTAGCATTTCCGCTATGTAGTGGATAGCCTGTGTGCAGGATAGGTGGTGTGTTGTGGAGATAAAGTATTTACCATGAAAAAATCCCTTGTGGCTTCACATGAGATGTAAGGACGTATTAGTTGGCATAAAAGCTGGAAAACCCCATGCTATAACCTTTAAATGTAGATATTGACATAATAATATGTAATTTGATGCACCTCAGTGTGAACACAAGTCCTCAGCGGTCTACTTGAGTGTAAAGTAGAATATTTCCCTCTCATTCCCTCATACTGGAGTAGAAGTAAAAGCTTTTTTCGCATTAAATTCTCTGCCGCATGAGCTCTTCTCCAACTGCTAGCTTTCATGTCTTTAATTTTTCATCCAGACTTAATTCTGTCCTTGTCTTACAGTTGTGTACATCACTATTCCATTAAAACCCCAGCTACATGTATGTAGCTGTACGACTCACTGATCAGGAGTCCGGGGTTTACAACCTGGCATGAGATGTGAGCGTACAGCATGGTGGCGGTAGCTGTGTGAAATGCCTGTGTTGCGTTTCTGTTTGATTTTGCCCTTGAGTGCTGGAACCACCACCACCATCATTAGCATTACCAGTCACTCACCAGGTGTCGGTGCGCTGAAACACAAGACTCTGCAACTCCCAGAGACCGGCTTCAGCTGAAAGAAGGGAGGGAAATACCTTCAGAGGAGAGAGCTTTGGAGAGGGCATTGCACGTTATTTCCCAGGTGATAGGTGACAGGGGCTTCCAATGATTGGCTACCTACTGAAGTGTCAGTGCATTAGTGTAAATTATGACTGTAACAAACCCTGTGTGTCTGACAAAGGAGGTGAATAAACATGTCAGCGTCACAAGCAGGGTTATTGCTCTTATCATTATTAAGGCTATCTCTCTTTATTAAGCCTGACTGTGTGCCGTGAACGTGACTCCCTCGCCTTAATGCAAGCTACAGTCGCGTGTGTGGTTTTGATTAAGCACAGCAATCCCTCTGTGCCCACTGCAACTGCTTGCTTACATGCTTCCAATTTATACTGTCGTTCCAATTTGAGCCTGATGAAGTGTATCTCTTCAGCACACCCTGCGATACATACAGACTCTATCAGTCAGAGCAGCAGTGCTGGCAAAGACACGCTGACTAATCAATGCAAACCTCATTCTAAGAAGCCAATAGATCAGATGGTGTAATACTTTTCATACTGCTTGTGTGAGAGAGTTACCTCCGCATGAGTCACTGACTGAGTGAGGAGGTGGTCAGCCCCCGCTGTGAGAGGCTTCATTCACATCCGTTTGTGAATGCCCACTTCTAAACTAATGGATGGAATGTTAATGAACGACAGAGAGAGACAGAAAGAGTGAAGGACGGCCATATTTCTACTTATTAACGCCACTTTGAAGAGCTGTGGGTTTCGCCTGTCAGTGTAACCTTTGAGCTGAAGCTAAGACTGTCTAAGATTAGACGCCATGACACGGCATTTTCAGAACACACTCAGTCAGAAGAAAGCAGAATGTATGGAGTTGTGAAAATTAATCTGTATTCAGCATGTTCTTGATCATTTAAATGTAGTACTGACATTGGAAGTCACACACTGTGATGCATTATACTGAATGTTCTGATTTTCTCTGCATCCTTTCGTCCAATTGGGACTTTTCTGACCTAAAAATCTTGCCATGTAAAAGCAAAGATCCTCAAGTCTCTGCTAATGAAAGCATATACACTATAGTTGGATGACGCGTCTCCATCTCCTCCTTGTGTGCAAAAGTGAAGCCAAAGCACCCCCAGCTTCAGGGGCTGACGTTTCGTGCTGCTGATGTATTTTTAGAGCCAGAGTCTTGGCAGTAGGGATTGGCTCATTGAGCCTCGACATTGACGTCCCCATCCCTCTGCTCACCACTCTCTCTGAGTGCAGAAACAAATGAAGTAGTAGCATCATATTTAGGATTAATTAGACCTCCCTCTCTAGAAAAATGATCTTCCTCAAGAAGATTACAGATACAAGATGCCCCGCAAGACTGGAAAGACAGCATCATTCTGCAAAACGTCTCAGGAGAACCAGACGAGATGCATAGTGAACGAGGCAAGATCTACAAGAACGTGTCTTTAAAATACACACAGACCGCTGAGAGGCAGAATAAATGCAGAAAGGAGAAGTCTTTTTTCATCAGTGTGAAACAGCCTGATGCAGCCGAGCTTGCTCTCCTACAGTCATCGCTGGATTCTGAGGCTGTGATATTTTGTCAACATTTGACATGCAGCGTTGCACTCTGTAACCAGACAGCAGATGTAATTTATTTGGTCGTTCTGAGGCTCTGGTATTTCGCTTGAATATCCACATGAAACCTCTGACCAACAGAGCCTGCACAGACTTTATATTTATCCCCCTCAGCCACAAACACATCTGTTTTCTCTGTGATCTTTTGGCTTTATACACAACCATGACAACCCCCCGCCAACTCCCCCCCCCCCCTCCCCTCGCCTTTACTCATCCCCAACTATTAAATGGTTGTTAGCTCATCAAAGCCTATGTGGCGAGTTTGACATGCTTCACTCAGCAATGATTGGCATAATTGAGCTGATTTCTACTTGCTATTCAGTTCAGCTCGTCAGTAGAAGGCTCCCTCTCCTCCCACACTCCCCCCCACTCCCGCCCTCCCCACGTATGGTAATAAGCATTGCAGCAGTGGCTTCCCTCATCCTCTTATACACATCTCTTTCATTCCTTATTCATATTTCTGTGTGTATGTGGGAGAGTACACATGTTGGGTGCACTGCTGCAGACTGCGCCGCTCTCCATCTTCTTCGTTTAGATTCTTTGAAACAGAGAAATGTTTCTGTCATTGATGTGTTTGGTTTTGTTGTTGATATTGCGTGGTGGATTGTTGGACCGTCTTGCGTGTTTTTCGTGTGTGTATCCCCTGCACTTATGGGTGGAACCCTCTGTGTTCTGTGGCGCGTTCGGCTCTGTAAGAAGGGGGGAAAAAAAAGGCAGAGTTTTTTTTTCCCCAGCTAAGAGTCTAACTCCAGAACATCAAAGACAGAGATAGGAAGAAACAGAAAAGAGAGAGAGGGAGAGAAAGAGGGAGATAGAGGGAGGGGTATGCCCTGTATCCGGGTAATGATGGGGCAAAGAGAGATGGAGGGAGGAGGGGTGACAATAGAGAGAGAGAAAGAGAGAGACAGAGAGAGAGGTATGGAGGAGGGGGGGTGAGGGAGAGAAAGCAGTGCAAGAGAGAGAGAGAGGAGAGGGAGGAGAGCGAGCGAGCGAGTGATGGGAAGATCGCTGGACTGAGCGGATAGAAGTGTTACTACAGAGCTGCTGCTGCTGCTGCTGGAGGAAGGGGCTGGGAGCCGAGGATAATGCTCCATCCCTCAGCGTTCAGCCGCGCGCCGGACACCGTCTAATTTCTCACGGCAACGGCGGAGCCCACGGGAGAGGAGAGAGGAGGAGGGCGTTTTTTTTTTTCCGTTGCAGCAGTGATTCTCTTTTTCTTTTTCTTTCCCTTTAACCACAGTCTTCTTCTCGCCCCTCCTCACTCCTTATTCCTCTGCAACTGGCAACCGCTGGGCCCCCCCACCACCTCCTCCTGTCTTTTCTACTTCTGTCCCTTTTTCCAGAGGAGGGATTCCTCTTTTTCATCAGGGATTGTAAAAGACAGTAAGATTATTTTCTGTCTTTTTTTTCCTCTTGAGACATGCATGGAGGTGGTGCATGGGAACGGGAGTCAAAAAATTGTGTGTGTGTGTGTGTGTGTGTGTGTGTGTGTGTGTGTGTGTGTGTGTGTGTGTGTGTGTGTGTGTGTGTGCATGTGTGTGCAGGCTGGGAGGGGGATGTTGCATGTTCAAGTTTACTGCATTGATGTAAAACATGACTCGTCCCTCACATGGCTTTCTGTGCGTGCAGGATCCCAGCTAGAAACGAACACACACAGCAGATGCACTGAATAAACACTCGGAATGAAAGTAAACGAAAAAAAAAAAGAGACGCTTTGAAGCGGACAAACCAAGCAGTGCTTGGCAGTGGATTACTCCTTGATGCCAGCAGATGAATACAGGTTTACAGGGAAGCAGCAGCAGCAGAAGAAGAAGAAGGGATGGCGGAGAAAGTGGGAGAATAAAAAAATAGAGGAGGGACACAGATTTGTGGACGGGCGAAGACAAATTGGGAATCAGACAACATATGTGGCACCATCAATGAGCAGCAGAGCTAAAGGTAGCTGCATGAGGGATGCTGCTTGTCAGATCTTGAATGTATCATTGTGTCAAACTGATAATCCCTCCCACATACATTTGCATGCCTGCCAAGGAGTGCTGATGATCTGGTGCACAGAGCAGCTCACTGCTCAGTGTTCACATTAAAAGGCTATCCAGTGCACAAAATCACCCAGTACATCACACTTAGGCTCCTCTGACATAATAGGTGTAGCGTGTGAGGCGGTATGCACGGTTGAGCGCGGGCACAGATGCTCCTTAGCTTCAAAAGAAATATTCAGGAGAAGGCTCTCAGGTGCAGCTATAGAAAGAACCAAGTGTCTCTCCATGCATTAAACAGCAGATGAATTTCATAACTGCTGTCCTCTCACTCGAACGGCCGCCTCTACAAGAGAAGGGTCACCCTGCCAGCTGGGAACATGTGTTTGGTCTGTCGCTGTCATTATCCCTGCACCTGAGGTTAGTCTATCTATAGACACCTTTGTCTCTATTGAAAACAGCCCACAGGAGGTGACGGCAGGTCATGGCAAACATAATTACACCCAGAGTTCCTCGCAGGGAAGCGGTGAGGAGTGACACGATTTAAAGATAAACTGCGGTCAACTTCTTCCTTTTAGGCTGTCAGGTGTTGAAGAGGTCGCAGAGGGATCCATTTTTCATTTTTAAGATTTTGACAATGGTATATGTCTGCCCCCCCCCCCTCTCTCCCGCCCACACGCAGGCATAGTAACTCATACATGCAGATACAATTCATGCTCTATATGGATATGTTGCCTCCGGGGGACATGTATCCAGAAGATGGCAGAGTGGATCATCGGAGAATAGAGCGCAATTTGCAACAGGGAAAACTTTGAGCGACACAATCAGGGTTTCAACGTCGGATCTGGAGGAGCGTATTGAACATATTCACGCAGGAAGGTGAAGAGCTTTTGATAATTTGTAGTCGTACCTGTGTGTTTGTTTCACACCAATATATGAGAGGTGGTAGATGATGTGCATAGCTGCTGGTTGGTTGCATGAAGGCTCCCAGACGGCTTGATAAATGAAGAAGTGTGCGACTGAACTTGGGTTACGTACTTACGTTTTGACTTTAGGAAAGAGTTGCTGGAACGTTTGTTTTAATGCGGGTTTGCTAAAAAGGCTTTTTTGATCCGGACGGTCTTGATCATCTGTTGAGTCTTGCTGCGCTTCAAATACATGACTCAGTCTTTGCTTCAAATGGTCACTTTGAACACACTCATTACAAAATGGTGTCAAGAAGTTGCTATACACTAACTTCCAGCTCTCCGTTGAACTGAGTCAGAACAGCCTCGCTCGCTCAATTAAAGCAAATACATCTCTGACAAAATATTTAACAACACGTGTCGCATCAAATGTGATCATTCTGCTCTCTCTGTGACTAATGCAGGATGTAATGTGAGTCCAGGTAATAATGATGCAGTGTCATTTACTCTTGTACTAGTTTTTGGCTCATCATGGAAATGGGAGCACTTTGTGATACAGGTCAAGATGACAGCGTTCACCTAGAAGATGTTGTCTCACCATTAGGGACGCCCAGTATCTTTGCACAGAGCAACAGCATGGGAGCCTGAAAACGTCTTAAAATAACCCTTTAAGTTTGGTAATGGTAGCTGAATTATCTGCAGATACGTTCTACTACTACTTCTTTTCACATGATGTATCAGTTTCATTTGGATGTCCATTGGAAGGCTTCCAGTGACTAGAGGTAAGCTGCCATGGAAATGGTAAATGGACTTGTAGTTATATAGCGCTTTTCTAGTCTTTCTGACCACTCAAAGCGCTTTTACACTACTGGTCACATTCACCCATTCATACCCATTCACTCACTGATGGTACAGGCTGCTATGTAGTGTGGGACCATCAGAATTATTTGTTCTCATTCGTTCACATTCACACAGCTCTGAACAACAGAGGGAGCAATTTGGGGGTTCAGTGTCTTGCTCAAGGACACTTTGGCATGTGACTGCAGGAGCTGGGATCGAACCGCCAACCTTCAGATTGATAGACGACCGACTCTACCCACTGAACCACAGCTGCCATGATCTGGAGCCTGAGGCTGGCCACACACTGGATGCTTTTAGGCCTGAGTTGTGACCCCCAATGATCGGGAGGGCGTGACCTGATTCAGGGACGGATTATTTACCCAAATAATCCTCAAGTGTGAGGTTTCAATACGACTATTTTACTGCTCCCCACCCTGGGATCGTGAATATCAAACATGTTTGATATTCACGATCCAAGGTCGGACTACTTCTGATGGAATACCAGCAGTAACCAATGAGAGGAGCAGACTGGGAAGTGTCTCGAACCGGATGTTGCATACTGTCGGCGAACGTACACTGAACTGCACCTCGAGCCAAGTGGACTATTGAAAAAGAAGACCAACATGTGGAATTATTCACCCAAATTATTTTCCTGTTTTTCACTTCAAAACATGACACAAGTCAGGACAGCCAGCTGACGGCGTCGATCGTCCTCCACGTTTGATCACGCTAGTTTCTGTGAGATCTCGTGTCTGTGGGATTGCAACTGTGAAATCGTTACCACAAAAGTTGAGTATGTGACCTTGTGGTATCAACTAGAGTGTGTGTCCAGAGGATTGTGGTGTTAAAAATCAGTGGGAACTGTCCTCATGTGTTTGGTCTACCACGGTTTTAAAATCAGTTAAGATCTAAAAGTCATCTCGAGTGTGGTCGGCCTAACTTGAGATTTCTGATAACATAAGAAACAAATGATCCAAACTTCTCATCCAGTTGTGCTTTAGTTTGTTTTTAACAGTAAGAAAAGACGTAAGCAAAACATGCTTTAGTTTCTGGCTGTGGTTGTTCTTGTTCTCGTGTTGGGTGATGAGGGGGTTTAGTTTGATGCTGAACACAAAGAAAAGGGAATGAATGGTTGAATTATCATTTTAAGCCACCAAATCCTAACGGACTGATACATTCTTGAGCCAGGTTAAGCCCTGCTCAACCACCTTTATGTGTTTATCCAAAGTCACGATTTGAAGGACCAGCAAAACAAAAATATGCTGCATTGAAATGCAAAGAAAAGCTGCTAACCGCCTGCAGCAACACAGCCCAGATAGATTCTTTAAACAGAAGTACTGAAGAGCCAATCTATGTTTGGAAGTTAAGGTTGCCACAGGGGTGAACCCAGAGTTTAAGAGGGCCCCTGCCCACCCTGGCCACCCACTGGGACGGCCCCTGCCTGATCAAGAGGAATTATTGTCCAGCCACAATCTACACCCAAGTCCTCCATCACTGATTGAACAGGGTGTGATTAATTCATCAACCTAGAAATGACTCCAAACACGTCAAAGTTCTTGTAGGTGGTCGACTCCTTCATCAGATTTATGTAAGGCATATCTGATGTCCTTGAATGATCGGAGCAACTCTCAAAACTTGAGTCTTAAGAGTGAGACGGCTCTGAGGTTGACCCAGTTCAGTCTAGAATCCAGTTCTGTTTGGTTTCCTCCCTGTGAGCTCAGATACTTTGGCCCATGGAAGTGAAGTCGATCTGCTCCAACAGGTCGATGCTCCAGCTGCTGCTGCTGAGCGTTGATTAACTGACTGTCATGTTGTTTCTACTTCAGATGCTTTTTTGGAACAAATTGAGTGAAGGTCCAGCACACACCGGCGACGCTCCACCCGAGGAGATGAATTAACATGCAGCCCACGATAGCTGGGAAATACCATTAATTCTTCCTCGCTCTGAAAGTGTTATTGAACGCCACACTTTAAGTTCCACTCCACACACAGAGGACGCTGCACACAGTTGACATTTCCATCCGTGCAGGTCTCTCTTTAGGGATCAAGGGACCAGAATCTGTATCAGCCACTTATTCAATTCAACCAAGATCAGCAGAAGTGGATTTATCCACACACGAGGGCAGGACTTACCTGTCTTAAGTAGGGAGGAAGTCTCTCAGAGATACATATCAACCAATGATGATAATTTGGATTCATTAACACCATGATTCTTCAGAACCTCTTTGAAGGGGGAGAGAGTGAGTAGTAAATAATGCTCATGCGGGACCGATTATCCCATTTGCTGCTGTGCTGACAACTTGTTCTTCTCAGAGACTTATCCCCTCTCAGTGATGTGTCTGTATTGTCTGCATCTCCTCTCATATTTGCCTGAGTGCAGACTGAAGTGTAACTTTCCTTCCAATATTTGCCACCCAGCACAGAGGGGGATGTAGTTCATAACTCCAGATTTAGCCATCTCGTTTTCTCTCTCGCTCCTTTTATCTAATTTTTTCCACACCTCACTCATTCCCTCTCACTCTCTCACCGACGGTAAACGGCTGATCTGGGACAGACGGGCCTCCCCTGCGCTCTGTCCTACTTCAGCGTCGTCCTCTCTCTTGTTTCTCCTTATTCCTCCTTTTTCCGTCGTTTACCTCGTTCCACCTATCTCTCCCCGCGAGCAGCTCCGTCGGCCAGTCTCTATCAATCATTTCCGCCATCTGCGACTGTTTCATCAAACCGGAATGATGGTTCTGTCTGCTTTTAATAGGCTGTCAGAGTGTTTGGGAGATTGAGGTACTGTCATTACAAATTGTACTTTTCTACTTCCTGGATTGATGCAGACAAATTGATGCTTGTCCGTCCTGAACAACTCTCCTTTGATGTGAGCAGAGGTGATGATGAGGAGTGTTAAAGCTGCTCTGCTGGATGAGTAAAATCACAGATAAACATTGTAATCTGAGGTTTATAGTGTTTGTTGAATCTTGTGAAACAGTTAAGTCTTAAACTATCGGTTCCTTCCTTTGGATTGAGCAGCGTCTGTCTGAAGTGGATGATCCTTCTGTGGTGAAAAGATGGCGACCACTTCTGTGATATCTAGCTGATGATAAATAGATCTGTTTTAGGATGTAGTATAGTGGCACACATGCAAACATTTTAGAGCAGGGATTTATAGGGTTGTGTTTTTATCAGTGGAGACTTTTTCTGTATATTTTTATTTCCTGTGTTAAAGGGATATTTCAGTTTTTTTAACCGTGTCGCACGAGTCAGGACTACGATGTTTTGTTCCACTCCTAGTTTATAAGCTAGAGTAAATAAATATGTATTTTGAAGTTATATTTTCATGCTGCTATGTCTTTATTTATAGCGGACAGGACAGAAGATAGAGCAGGACACTGGGGGTGACATGCAGGAAAGTGGCTGCAGGTTGGAATCGAACTTAGGCCGCCCACTTGAGGGCTACAGCCTCTGTGCATGGGGCACGTGACTTACGGCCAAATTTCACCAGATCCATGTCCGGTCTGTCTCCGATCTGTCACAGCACCGGATCTGATAGGTTTCTATTCTGGTCAATGTGTTAATTTCCACTGGATCCGCTCCGTATCTGATCCAGCAGGTCAGAGTCCTCCGGATCAGATACGCAAGACTTCTACTGTTGCCGGATGCCGGAGCACGACGCATCAATCTCAACAGAGCAGATGGAGCGGGACAGGAAGTCAGGTTTCACCAAAACAAAATTAAAACATCCTGTTAATTTTCAGAATAAAACACTCTGTGTTATCACCAGATCGTATTTCACTTAACTACAACAACAAACCAAAGTCATGATGAGCGGAGCCAGGCCTGGAGTCAACAGGTCAGAGGTTTTCAGAGGACCTGAAAGACAACATGGATGAGGAGAGGAGGAGGAGGAGAATCCTTGATTCAGTGATTACTGCGGGAAAACCTCGGTCACATGACTCCAGCTGTACGGACCGCAGCGGATCGGAGTTGGACCGGACACGGATCTGGTGGAAGTCCTGTGTTAGCCACTAAGCCAAATCAGCGCTGCAAGGCAATCTTACTCTAAAATATAACCCACAGAGACGCCATTATTAGTCATTGTTTAAGTTAAAGGGATATTTCAGTAATGTATGAGTTTTATGTCACTAGTAATTGAAGCAGCCACAATGGATGCCGCTCAGTTCGGCCCCTTTAATGAGAAACTCCAGAGAGAAACTGCGCGCTAGCTAGGCTACATATTTCTGCAGGCAGGGCCAAAACTGCCACGTACTGTCGCTGAAAGACTCGGTTTAGGTGTGAGGATTTCACTTCACTGTCACCAGAAAGCCCGTTTCTTTTGGCGCTCTTTGCAGATGCAACACAGACGTGCTCTTGCGCCTGCAGCCTAGCTTGCGTGCTGTTTGTCCCTGGAGTTTCTCGTGACGGGGGCGAGCTGTGGATAATACAATTACTAGTGACACAAAACTCATACAACCTTACTTAAAAACCTGAAATATCCCTTTATCTTAAACAATGACTAATACTGGCGTCTCTGAGGGTTAGGATACTTTAGAGTAAATTTGCCTTGGGGTGCTGATTTGGCTCATGTGCCCCATGCACAGAGGCTGTAGCCCTCAAGCTGGCGGCCTAAGTTTGACTCCAACCTGCAGCCCCTTTCCTGCTCTATCTTCTCTCCTGTCTGCTCTAAATAAAGACATTAAAGCCTGAAAATATATTCACCCTGCCTTATAAACTAGGAGAGGGACAAAATATTAATCGTAGACCTGACTCATGCGACAGAGTTTTGGGATCACTGGCACCAAAAAGTCTGAAAATAATTTGCTTATTAAACCAATTTTCCTCCAATTTTGTAAGATGTATTGTACAAGAACTGTATGAAGATAAATTACAGTCCCTCCCATAAGTTTGTGTTAGTTTTTCAGTCTGGACACAGTCACAGAAAGCCAGCTATCACAGCACCAAGCTGTTCTCATGGTTTGTTAGAGTAGCAGCTTAGTTTGGGTGCACTTGCAGTGTGAGCACTAACATGAAAAGTTTGAGGTTCACGTGTTTAAGAGTATTTGTCCTGGTTTAAACCCGGCCATGCTCTGGTTCTCAAGAGGACCCCCCCTCTCCCCAAACAAGCATCGTACACGCAAACACGCTCTGAATGCATCACTATGATTTATTCCTAATGCTGTGTTGCTCTCTCACTTTCTCCCTCCTCGTCACCTCACAAACAGATCACATCTGTCCTGCAAAGACTCCACTCATGGTAATTAGAGAGGTGGGGGGGGAGGGGAGGGGAGGGGAGGGGAGGATGGCGGGCTTTGGCCAGACTCCTCCATGCATCATGACTCCACTCTCAGTTTATTGGGGGTAATTGCGCCATTGAGAGGCAGAGAGGAGGGGGGCGAGTTCTCCCCACAGTCACCGCTGCATCATCAAAGTGGGGTTTCTATATTTAGCAGCAGCAGCAGCAGATGCATGGCTGCTTTGGAGCAGCGCTGGCCCGGGATGATGATGAGGAGTGTGTAAGGTGGAATGTGATTTGTGTGTGTGTGTGTGTGTGTTTGTGTGCACGATTAAAGGCAGCGGCACAAGCATGAGCCGCAGGATGTAGTGCTGCTTTCAGGTCCTGTGGGAAAGACGGTACATCAGAACTTGTAACTTGAAAGCACTGTTCATTTCAGCTTTCAGGGATGAATATGACTTGGAAGTTTAGAGGCTGGCAGCTTTATCAACAGTCAGACACTTACAGTAAAAAGTGGATGTTGTTTTTATCTCTCGCCTCATATTTTAACAGCACTACACTTTGATCTGTCCTTTATTTCCATCTTTGAAATGCTGTGATGTTTAATTTGTTGTTAAAGCACACAGGCTCCGTTTTCGTCTCCAAAAAGTCCAGAAAAGCTTCCTCCTCCATCGTCTCCGTGACCTCAAATGACTTCAAACACACCAGCACTTCCTTTTTTTTGATGCAAATCCTTAATTTGTTCTCAGTCTTATTTCTACTAGCTTTAAGTGGAGCACAACCACCCGATAAGGACTGTGAGCAGTGTTCAAAGAGTCTCCCACCAAAGGGAGTTAGATGTTCTTTTATCTGAGAGTGGCTTATTTGATTCAAAAGAACAGCAACAATATTTCAGATCTGTGTGTAAGCTGCAGAAAGCTCTGTGACATAGATGGAAATCAAGTATTTGAGTCCGTATGTGATCTTTTCTGATGATGCATGCTGCACTTTTTTGCAATCAAGTCCTCTCAACCTTGCCTTTGATTGAATCTCTATGATGTTTCTGCCATATTTCGAGTTGTTTGTTCTAAAATTGATGTTAGCTTGCTTGTCAGTTCTGTGTTTGCGATGCTGAGATGTCCGCTGGAGTTGTTGTCACCGTGAGAGACCCGGTCCTCCTTTCAAACTCAAACCGGTGTCAGGTTTGCTGCTCGTGATTGAAAGGTGTCAAGCTGCGTTGCCAGGTTTTTATCACAGCAGTAACCCTGTTGGGAAAGTTCTGCAGCTGATAGAAAAATCATTCTGCCTGCTTTTGTTTGACTCTCCGTTTTCTAATGCAGTAATTAGCTTTGACAGTACAAAAACCGTTCATTAATGCATCCCCCTCGCTCGCTCTCTCTGCAACCTCTTTGAATAACTGTATTATATTTCGATTTGGCTCGCAGCAACAAAAGAGTGGAGCCTAATTTGATTCACCTCCACTGCGCTGCAGCCCTCTGTTTCCATATTCCATTACAGTCTCTCTCAAACTGATCTGTCATAAAGATGCACTGTGGTATTTTTGGTCTTCATGCTGATTCTCCCTCTGGCCTGGCCTCCTCCTCCTCCTCCAATGACCTTGTCATGGACAGAAGTGTGTGTTGGTGTGTGAACCTTACCAGTTGGTCTTTGTGCGCCAGTTTCACCAGCAGTAGGCAGCAGTGGGTGTTTGAAAGTTTATGAGTGATGATGAATCCGCGATGTGCAGAGCAGGGGCGGGTTTGGGCGCCTTGCTGCATTATTAATGAAAGCACAGCTGGCAGTATTTATAGTAACAGCGGAAGGGGGCTGTGGTTGTGTGAATGGGAGGTGATATATGAGATACAGTCCGTCCTGCCAGCTTGCCGGGACATCAGACAGTGTGAGTTCCCACACGGTGGGCAGTGTTGGATGCGAAATTGGCTGGCAGAGTGGGGGGGGGATCTGATGGCGACATGTGCAAAGCGACACACTCTTACACATCCACAAAAACATGCTCAGACTCTCAGTGTGTATTAAGTATCGTGCAACACAACACACACGTCCCTGCAAAGTGAAGGTGTTTCATCAGGAGGAGGAGAGCAGAAAGAGAAAGAGCAGCAGATGACTGGCAGCCGGCGCTATAGGAGGAGAACGAGTAGAAGAAGTATACACAGGCTGCAAAAAGGAGGGAGAGGCGCTTGTATAGAGGAGCCTATAGGAGTTGTTTGATGTGAAGCCATATTGATTGGCCTACATTGCTTAGATTAAAAGAGCGAGCACGTGACGACTCCACCGACGGTGATTGGAGCTAATAAAGTCTGATTGGACCTGGGACTTCAATCATTAGTGGCCTTGGCTTCTTTTGGTTCCTATCACTCTGATTCCAGATAAAATGTAACACGGATGACAATTGCTCATCAAAAGCGGCCGAGTCCCGGTGGATCATCCAAGTGAAGGACAAGGAGGTGAACCTGTTTTGTGTATTACAGCTGGGATTAGAGGAAATACTGAACACTGGATTTTGAAGGGCAGGGTACGGTTCTTGTTAAATGACATCAAAAAGAAACATCACATTGGGCCACACTTCACCACCGCAAACGCTTTAATGTTTTTGGGACCTTTAGAATCCTACTCCTAACTTTTCCTCCCCAAATGGCACCCCTCCGCGACATCACCCATTGGTTTCCAAAGCCTGCACATGTTGGTCACCATATTGGACATGTTGAGCAGTGGCGGTTCTGGGGCCAAGGGTGTTTTCAGAGGGACACATTCAACCCTGACAAAAGAGACTGAGAAGGGCGAGGACCGGCTGAAAACAAACAGGTGCATCTCTATATACTAGACTACTGTGTACTAGATCAACATGCAGACTGACAGAAGCTGTTTACACTCAACATGAGTCCCTTAGCGCTCTAAGGGACTGGAACCAAGTGCCACATGCATGTGTTCCGCCTGTAACATCGGCTCGATACCGAAGCTTTTTTTTATTGTATAATATTTGTTTGGTGTCGAGGGGGGGCCACAGGGGGGTCCAGGTTCAGTTTTACAGGGGCACTGGCCCCCGTTGGCCCCTCCCTAGAACTGCCACTGATGTTGAGTCCTTCTAACTTTAGGCTAAGCAAGATACTGACAAAGAGGCGGAGTTAAGGGCGTAGCCTTGCTGTCATTCAAGTAAGCCACACCCCCAATTATGGCTAATGATGCATAACTCTGAGCTTTGATAAAATCAAAATAGATTATGTCAAATAATTCACTCTCTCGCCCTACAGTTGTTGAAAATATAAAATAAAGTATGCAGACCCAAACCACTTTTGTACCAGGCTGTAAATACATTTAATTCAGCTGTAAAAATGCCATTTCATTTAGGTCTCCTTGGCTTTCAGAGACAGCACCTAGTGGACACTCAAGGAACTGCAGTTTTTTGCACTTCCTCAGAGGTTGCTGTTTGTAAAACGACAAACTTTGTTATAAAAAATACTAAAGATAAGTGGATTTACACTCAAGTAGGTTTGATTATTCTTACTTTAAGTTTCAGCTGTCAAGCAACTTTTAAAATGTTGCGAAAAGTCCTTTTTATAAACCAGTTGAGCGCCAAAATACTGGCCGCTTTGAGAAGTGTATTTTGGTTGGAAAACGGCAGTCTACTTTCTCCTAAACAGGACCAAGTGGGCTGCCACTGGGATGCAGTTCTCATGCATTTCTCTGGCTGTGGGGTGAAAACATGAAGTCCTCTTTGTTGGACATAAGGCGTCTTGTCTTTGTGAGACCCCTCAGATCATCGTCCGCCATTTTTATATGGAAGCATCCCATTCTGAATTGCATGTTGTGAGTCTGAGGGATGTGTTCCAATAATGTGTCTGACTGATAGATTGTGTTTATCTAGGGGATTACATTCGCCCTTCAAAACTTGCATCTTCAGACCGCCCTGGAAGAAATGCTGATCCAGCTGCTATTAAACTGCAGGGAGCTGAAAACTCCTCTCCCGGAGTCAGAGTGTGACAGAGTCGTCCTGTCTTTGGCCCTCTGCACTCAGTCGGCCTCTTCTTATTAGCGAGGTTGTGACCGAGCGTGAATCACTGCTCTTTGGTTTCAAGGTGCTCACACCAAACAACAGTACACAACCTGGGTTCTCAGTCTTGTCAAAGCTGCTTGCTCACAAAAACCCCCCAGCTTTGGTCGACTCCCAGAGGGTTGAGATCAAAAACTTCCATTGCCGCGCTGACTCTGCTGACGGTTGGTACTTTCTGACAGGACTTCAAAAGGATGTGATCTTAAGAGAGAAGAGAGAGAATGTGAACCAGTGAGACATGTGAAGCTGTAAAAAAAACACCAAAAAAAAGGACGACCAGGAGGTTTCAACACGGTCCGGCTCCCATTTGTCGCCTGCAGCCACGAAACAGCATCAACCTTTAATATTTCACAACCCTGCGTATGTTCAGGAAGTGTCCTCCCCTGCAGCAAATCCCATTGTGGCTTATTTATTCATGAGGTCCCCCCTGTGCTGCCAAATAATAGTCCCAACCTGGCCCTCAGAATGGCCCCAGATAACAGCAAGTGGGTCCTTCCTCTCTCCGTCATCTCTCCATCCAGACAACCAGAGTGTGTGTGATCGAGGATATTACTCAGCTCTGTGAAGAAATGAAGTGTATGTAGCGACTAGCAGAAAACAAGTAAGAGATTCTGAGCAGTCCTACAGAGATTTAGTAAAGCTTATTAATTAGCACGCTATTTGTATGTGATCTCAGCTCTCTGGCTCCCAAGCTGAGTGACTGTCTTCTTCTCTTCTGTGGAGATTAGAGGAGCTAAAACCAACAACGTGGTCCCTTACATGCATACGGAGAAACACTGTTTGTGCCCGTGCAAGCGAAAAGATTAAAAACTGCTTCAGAAGTGTCTCAATTTGAACTTGATCCGTTTATTACATCAGAGCTTCTGAGGGAAAATGAAAAAGAGGAATACTCTTCACTAAATTTGGTCCTAAAGCTCCCAAAATAAGAGTCGCAGCTCGTGTCTCAAACAGGGGCGGCTCTCCGTGTGGTTCCAGCATTCATCAGCTGTCAAAACTGACAGGCCCTCGTAAACAACCGAACATTGAATGAGCAATCTTTTCTGCTCGAGCGACGTCAGCAGCCCTCGTAACAACACATGTACAAAAATTGATTTTGGGAAGGTGATCTATGCGGACCACAACAGGAGGAGACGAAGATCGCTTCAAGGCAGGGAGATAAAGAGAAATCATCACAGAGGACACGCTCTGCTTTTAATTTATCCAACCCTGAATGGCCGTGCTTATAGCTAACATTGAACTAAGCCTCGCGGTCTGTGAAGCGTGGTATTGACTGAGGAATATCTTAAAGTCACTGGGTTGTGTGGCGAGGTTGGTTAGCCCGAGGTAAACACCGCGCTGAACCACAGGGAAATGGGCTATGAGGTCACTCTCACCCCTCAGGAAGAGCTCACACGTTGGATTCTTTTCTTGTGTCTTTCTGTAGTAGTCGTACGCCCACTCACATCCTCACTATAATCCACTGATGTCTATACATAGAGAGTCCTCAGGGTTTCTTTGCATTGCTCTCCCTCAACAGGAGTCTAAATCCACTCCCTCAGCAGGACGGAGTCTTTTGTACTGACGAGGCAAAGACGCAGAGTCGGATCCTTTCTTTTGACTTCTTGTTGATGTGAAAGATTTTTGATTGAATGTTAGCCTTGATGCCTCAGTGAGTGTTGGATTGTTTGGCCTCACAGATAAGTTATGGTATCTTTATATGCTATAGAATGGTTTGTCGGTCAGAAGGTCCATCCCTTTGTCCTGGTCTGAGATGTGAGGTACTGGAGCCACGGCCATGATACTGAGTTTTCTGCAGGTATCCATTATAGTTAAAGCTGACCCTGACTTTGTCCTCTACATGTTGCACAAAGAGTAATCCTTTAATGTCCTGTTATCTTGCTTTTTTATCTGTTACATGCAAAAGTATCGCCTCTTGTGTGCATATCTTGGTGTCCATTGTCTCCCTAAGGTCGGCGTGTTTTTCCACTTTGCTGTTTTGCACTCCCGATCTCTCCCCACCAGCTCCAGCTTTATTTTGTGTGAAGTGCGAAACATTGCATCTGTGCAACAAACCCCAAATTCATTGTTATTCCAATAAGGGCATTTGCAAAAAGAACCACATTGCAAAGGTCTCCATGTATCACAATAAAGAAGAAGAACTATTTTATACAAACAAGAAACGCTTTCTCACACAGCATGTACGTTTTACCTATTGGACGGAGGCCTGGGGACCAGTTCATGCTTTTACAACACTTTGATGCAGTCAGATGAAGCACAAGCTTTTATCAGCTCCCCTCACAGAACACCTGCAAAACAGCTCTCTGGGTTTATGTTGGATTCAGGACGGACGTGTTGTGCTAAACATAAGGAGCAGAAGATAGTGGTGCTGCATGGTCTGGTGGAATTGTGTGATTGGGATTATCGTGGACAACATGGAAGTATATTAAATGGTATCATGAGTCTACATGCTTATTTATCAATCAATCAATCAATCAATCAATCAATCAATCAATCAATCAATCAATCAATCAATCAATCAATCAATCAATCAATCAATCAAGCTTTATTTAAAGAGCACTTTTCATACAATTCAAAGTGCTTTACAGAGATTGAAAAAAAACCAATCTAATTAATTATGACTAAACTTAAAACTGTAAAATATATTTGAATAAAAACAAAGGGAAAAAATAAAACTTTACCAGTTAGAAAAATAAAAAAGGTGAAAATAAAAGTCTAAGATAAAAAAAAGCACCAAAAAATAGCAATAAAAGTTAGTAGTTGGATAATAAAAAATTGAAGAGTTAAAAATGAATAAAAAAAGAGTAAATTATTAAAATAAATAAAAAAAACAGTAAATTATTAAAATAAATAAATATAATAATGATAATGATAATCTTTATTTATATAGCATTTTTATTAACAGGGTTACAAAATGCTTTACAAATAAGAAAGAAACAGAAGATGATAAAAGAGAAATGTGAGGAAGACAAATAAAAGGAAATAATAAAATGTTGGAAGAATAAAACTAAACAGAAAAGATTAAAACAATCAAAAATCTGAAATATAAATATATGTTATATTTATTAATAGATATATATAAATAAATGTAAAAATATGAAAACAATTATACGATATAAAATTATAAAATAATAAAATGCTGCCTAAAGAAAACCCAAATAATAATAATATGACATAAAAAATGCTATTATTGATAGTTCTGAAACATGCATTCCTCAATAAATATAATATAAAAGAAACATACAAATTCTAGTATATACATTCAGAATTTTGTAAATGGGATTAAAGTGTAACTCTGTAAACTTAAAAGTATTCATCTACAGCGCTCATAAAAACTGTTAAAAACAAAATAATGGAAGTGGCCAAATAATGCAGTTAATTGATACATTTTCAAACAATCATATTTAAACATCTTAATATCTGATGAATTGAGGAATAAGAAACTCTCCTAAAGGTAAAGTGGGATTAATGTTGTAAGCTCCCCCTGAGGAGTCATGATGTAAAGATGCTGTGACTCAGAGTGGAAGAGAAATTTGGCACCAGCTCCGGTCAGGACGACGAAATATTGCCATGTGGATATTTTGTCCCACCCTCAGTGAATGTGGTAAATACATGCACTGCATCAGCAGCACGCTTTGCAGTATTCGAGCGAGCAAATTGGCACTCAGCTTGAATCAAAACTTTACAGCTCAGACTCACAAAGTCCCTTCAAGGCTTTCAGTGTTCCTGTTTCCATGCTGAGTGTAGGTGTGATGTGGTGGCTGAGTAAAGAGTGTACAGAAGGGAGCTTCTGAGGCACTAAATGTGCTGCTTCTCTTTCCGGAGGTATCCTGGATTTTAATCCACCAGTGACAATGCTGCACAGCTCGCCCTTTACTCTCAAGCTCGAACCTCGTTCCTTCCACGACGCTCAGCCTAGTTTAACAACACGAGGGATGGTTACATCAGATCGTGCGTAAAACACGTGGCTCCATTCTCTTTTGCTCTCTCTCCCAGGGGTTCTTGCAGTTTCGATTTACATCTTCAGTGACGTAAATCTCCCACGTTGGTGACCTAGTGCTGGAGGATGATTATAGATGTGATCAATACAGCCTAGGGTCAGAGTTTGCATGACATTTCATCGTCTGTATGAACTGATTCATGGGAGATTAGGGTTGTGGATGTGCATGCAGGTCCTTGTACGTACACTAATCGTATCTACGGGAGGTTTCTGTCCGTTTGTGTGCGTGTCAGAGTCATTTTGTGTGTCGATGTCAAACAAGGAGGGAGGGAAATTGGCCGTTCCAGTTTAGTGGCAGGAAAGTGGGGCGATCTGTTCTTTGGAAGTTTCCCAGTGAAATTTCCTGGGGACCAAGACACTGAAAATATCTATCTATACACGCTATGTCCTACATAAAGAGACGGTGAACCAGAGAGAGACAGAGAGAGGAGGAGAGAGAGAGCACATGAAGACACATGTGTGTTTGAGGGGATAAAAGGAGAGAGAGAGGGAGGTTAAATGTCACTGTTGCTGGTGGGATATCTATCTTTTGATGACATCTCACAGACAGATGATAGATTCAAGCTCAGTAGAACCAGGTCAAGACTCGTTCAAGTCACCAAGAAAAGTTACCTCAGTGCCCTCGTACTTCTTCACATAAAAACTCCTCAAGAAGAAGAAAAAAAAGCTGCCTCATAACCCGGTTTCCTTCTTCTCGTCGGGCTGGAGTGCTGGGCCATAACTCAGCCCACAACTGAGATCAAATCCACCTTTCCCAAACAAGCCCCTCTCCTCCTTCAGCTCTGCGTCTTTGTAAACAGATGTTTAATGGATCATCTCACTTGTTTCACTGATCCATGAACACCTTCACATTTCCATTCTGACAAGTGTGCAGTCATCACGCAGCCACCTGTTTCACCAAATGATTTAAGCTGGAGTGCAAACAGTGTAAATAACAAATACTGTAATTAATTACAACAACCCACAATGCTTGTTGAAATGAAGCAATAACAGCCCATAATTTTTTAACACTGCAAAAATACAGCAAGTGTTAACGTGTCTTTCCTTTCTGAGTCTGATGTTTGAGTCAGATTCACGGAGAGTCCCGTGGAAACTGAGCGATGACAGATTCTCTGTTTCCTGCCCAGTCATTTTTCATCAACCTTCGGTTTCAGCTGCGACTCAAATAACTTGATCAGGGAAACCAAAGACTGAAAAGTTTAGATTTCTAACCTGCACACTGTGCTGCTACAAAACAGTTACACAGGACTTCCACTAGATCCGTGTCTGGTCCGGCTCTGTGCTCTCTCGCCCATCAACACCCACTGGTTGTGTTTTTGGAACCATCGGACAGCTGGAGTCATGTGATTGAGGTTTTCCCACAATAATCACTAAATCAAGGATTCTCCTCCTCCTCCTCTCCTCATCCATGTTGTCTTTCTGGTCCTCTGAAAACCTCTGACCTGTTGACTCCAGGCCTGGCTCCGCTCATCATGACTTTGAATTGTTGTTGTAGTTAAGTGAAATACGATCTGGTGATAACACAGAGTGTTTGATTCTGAAAATTAACCGGATGTTTTCATTTTGTTTTGGTTTCTGACTTCCTGTCCCGCTCCATCTCCTCTGTTGAGATTGATGCGTTGTGGAAGTCTTGTGTATCTGATCCGGAGGGCTCCGACCTGCCGGATCAGAGACGAAGCTGGAACGCAACGGAGCGGATCCAGTGGAAGTTAACACATTGACTAGAATAGAAACAGATCAGGTGCTGTGAGGGATCGGGGAGGCAGGATCTGGTGGAATTTGGCCGTTACTCTAGCATGCACACAAACACAGAGGCCCCATGTGTGTTGTTTTATTATTATTTTATAACTTTTATTTTATTATTCTTTTATATGAACATGAAACAAAGACCAAGTGAGGACTTGGACACTTTGCACAACAGAGGCATTCACACATACAGGTTCACTTTATTGTCATTCAATCATGTTAAAAACAGGAAGGAATGAAAAATGTTACCAGCAGCGTAACAGATAAATAACAATCTTTAAAAAGTAGACCCTATAAATAAATAAAATAAATGAATACATAACCTAAAAGACTAGAGTAAATGAATAAAAAAGTAAGAACGAAGAATCTTTTTAGCAGTTCATTTTTCCCAGAGTTTATCCCCCTTCTCCTCTTGAAGTCTCTGAGATTAAATGTTCTACTTCTTTCCACAAAGACTCAAGAAATGGACCTAAAAGCATGAACATAGTCTGCAGAAACTTCTCCACACGACATCCAGCAGGGATAAGGTGAACCACTTGATTTGGACTTCTGATGGAGGATAATAAAAAAACAAATAACATTCTTCAAACCGAAATCTCACCAGAAAAAGGAATCTGTCGTTTCTGTTTCTTTAATGAGCAACCGATTGATAAAAGAGCCCAAATAACACAACTCCCTTTAGATATGTTTCCCTATAACAACATTATGTTGTCACAACAGCTGATTTGTTTATGGACGTGGCTTGTTAATGACGCAGAACATCAATCCAGAACTAAGATACCGACAAATGACATCTTCAGCAAGCAGCTGCACGTCACTTTAAAACAGAAGTAAGAGGAGGCTCGTATCTAACAAGAGGTGTCACATTTAAACTGATGCATTAACAGGAGGGACAAACTTCACAACCTCTCTCTCTCTCTTTGTCTCTCTCTCTATCTTATCACCCTCAGCAGAGTAAAGTACAGGAGCCATATGTTATGTACATAAGGGTATACAGTGAGGGGAGATCAGCGATGATGGCAGATGGCGATCTGATGTGGATAAAAAAAGAAAAATGTAAAAATGGTCAGCTATCATACTTTGATAGCCCGCCCGTGTGTTTGTTTCTGATTCTGAAGATTCTGAACCAATATTTAATATTGATGCTGCAAGCTTTGTTTATCTATAGTGGGATTCATAATCTGTATATGATACACGGTTAGTTACGTTTAATGAGTATATGATCAGAATCCTCCAAAAGCTGCAAAAAGAAACCGGTAATTAATTAAAATTCAGAAATGATGTTACAACACATCATCAAAAAACAGGATGTGTGTGTGTGTGTGTGTGTGTGTGCGTAACACACGGCTGTGTTAAATCTGAGCCTCGACAACAAACGCTATAAAAAGCGGCACTGCCCACAGAACAGATATATAAATATATATAAAAGCTGTCAGATGTTTGCAGGCATAAAGGAATCTACGCAGAGTGCCAAGGGGGAGTTATGCTATCAAACACAACACAGCTAATCAAATAAATAAAGTTAACTCACTACTCCGTGTAGCTTCAGATACATTTCAAACTCTGGACATCTGCCCTCTCCGTGCTGAGTTATATCATCAAGGAATGAGTGGATATTTAAAGAAAAGGCTCATCCAGTTATTAAAGAGTGAGACTGCATCCGTCATGTCTGCAGAGTAAATGTGCAGCTTTCACCAAACGCCATTAGCTTAGGCGAGCATGAAGGTTAGAAGCAGGAAAACAGGTTCGACTGTCTGTGTCAGAGAGAAAATCGACCCATTAGCTCAAAGTCAAGTGAAGTGAAGGTGCAGCTGAAGTATGATTCCACATTAAGGAGTCTGATTCGGGACGTTCCACATCAGCTGCAGCCATCTTGCCATCTGGTTGCTTATGAAAGCTCCTCGAGAGCCTGAATCAGGTTGGATGAAAATCTTTGATCAGGGAGAGAGGCAGCAGATGCGTCTGCCAGAGCAAATAAAGCTGGAGCCTGAAGATCTGTCTGGTTCCTCGACCCTCTAAAGCTTGTTCGTCTGGAAGTCTCACGGTGAGGACGAGACACCAGGACAGGATCGGGCAACTTAACATCAGTACACTTTATTTAAAATAGTCCCCATAGTTTCTTTAGGCGTCTGTGCTTTTATGTCCATCCTTTAATTTGTGTTTTGGTTTTAGCTCATCATTCCAAACCTCTACTTTTTACGCTTACTGGACTGGAGCACAACAAGAGGAACCTCTGGTGTTGAAAAATGAAGCCAATCTTGAAGTGCATAAAACAGCAGTTTCTGAAGTGTCCACTCAAAAAGCCCTTGAGGCCTCATTAGAGCTCATTTTAACAGCAGAATTAAACATATCTATAGCTTGGTGCCATAAACGGTTTGATCTCCAGGGTCATGAACTGTGGCTCCATAACCTCAGCGGCTGCCCTGCATGCTACCTCCCTGGACTTGTGTGGACTTCTCACCTTGATCAAAGTGTAAACGCTTCTCGAGGCTTCTTCTTCTTCTTCTTCTTCTTCTTCTTGGCATTCATTCAGAGCCAATATTTCCAACATGGCGCCTGCCATCTTTGGGCTACGTAACACCTCCTCGGAAACCAATGAGTGAATCCTCTTTCACACTTCTGTTCTGCAACCCTGGAACGTAGTTTACGCCATCGCTACACTTTTGCACACACGAATGGCATGGAGGAAGCGTGAGAAGCACAGCTTATTAACACACAGCGGGAGTGCCACATATGCACATGATGTAACGCTGCACATGCTACCATCTTGGACCCAGTCTGCCTCTGTTATTACCTCAGAGGGAGGATCAGAGGCGGGTTGACTTTACCCAACTGTACGCTTTTGTGCATTGCAGACGAGGCGTCAAAGGGGCGCACATATATTGCCGTATGTAAGTGCCCTGAGACTGCATCCATGTTTCATACAGTCTGTGACCATGGACTGTATAAATCACCCATCTGTTCCTTAGCGCTGTTTTGAAGCCAATCATCGGTGGGAGCCATATTGGAAATGCTGAACTCAACCATACTTAGTGTGACGTAAAGAGGCGGGGTTTGAGCCTCCTAGCCAACAGCTATGTGTTCCTGCCTGTCAATCAAGTCAGTCATGTCCTTATTTGGGAGAAACTTGTAATCTTAATATCTTCTGAACCGTGGTGTTAGAAAAAACTTGCCCCTCGCACAATGTGCAGCAATTAGCTACTAACCCAAGCTGTCTTTTGAACCAGGCTGTAAACATGTTTATTTCTGCTGCAAAGATCGTCTTTTTTGAATGGGTGTGTATGTGGTTTCCGGTGTTTCTGCAGCCAGCCTCAAGTGGACGCTTGATGAATTGCAGTTTATAACACTTCTGCATGGGCTTCATATTTTGAGACAGCAGGTTGCCGCTTGGCTGCAACTCTGCACATGCTACCATCTTGGACCCATTCGGCATCTGTTACCACCTCAGAGGGAGGATCAGAGGCGGGTTGACTTTACCCAACTGGCATAAATATCTTGCCGCATGTAAGCGCCCTGAGACTACCTCCATGTTTCATACAGTCTATGTTTTAGGCCTGACAGCAGGACTCTTAAATCTGACTCGTTGGCACCATAAAGCTTTTTAAAAGAATCAGAACTCCTAATATCGTGTCGCTGCAGGAGGCATCATATTGACTGGACAGACTTCAGAGCGGTATCAAGTGAGTGTGATTCCTTTGTCGTCAAACGTGTTAAAGAAGAGACTGAGTGTTGGACTGCACTCTTAGGTAACCAACATATAAAAGGCATCATGCTCCGTCCTGGTTCTCCTGCCTCAGCTTGAATTTGAGCATCAACCGTCTGAAGAAGTCTCACTTTCATGCAGCTTGGTTCTCACTTCCTTGGTGCAGCTAACATCTCTGATTGCTTGACAAGGTGAGGGTTAGCAGGGTTAATAAAGCTTTAAGTTGCCTGGCTGACGGAAAGCGGTAATGATGTGACCTGAACCTGAAGCAGCTCTCCCACGAGGACGTGGAGAGATAAAGATTTATAACAGCCAGGTATGAAGCGGGGGAGATGATTATCACAGGTTGGCATTAGGCAAAATCTAATTGCTTCTATCGCTCTCTTCATCGTCGCTCACACACACACACACACACACACACATACACACACAACATTCATTATGACGATCTTTTATGTGTGAGTCATGACTTCTCTCTCAGGAACAGATTATCACTTTTCTCTCTCATAACTCTCCCTTTGTCCTGACCCAATCCGGCTGAATCCACGATGAGCAATTCTCTACAAAAAGTTTGGATTTCAGCGCTTATTACTCCGTGTTCCTTTCCTCTGCTTTATCCTCCAGGATCAGCTGATATATCCGGCTAATATCAACCTTGAAAGATAGGAAGAGATAAGAAAGAGTGCGTGACAAACAGGTCTGTCACAGCCACTTTCAGAAGGAGGATGATCACGGTGTTGTGTAGGTGGATTTTTACTCAACAGCTTCGACGTGTCAGTCTGTAAAAAGCTGTGAAGAAAACCCACCTCTGCCTGCTTTGAGGAGCTCCTCACCGAGTACTAAATCTCACTACGACTTCAAGTAGTGTTTTAGCATCTGGTGAGGGTCTACATTCAGTTTGAGAGCATCAAAAATGTGGAATCCTACTAAAAAAAAGAGGGAGTATTTTCAATTTTCTGGCATAAAATGTGGGTAAAAAGTCCAAATCCAAACACAAAGAAAGGCAGAACTAGCCATAACGTTTGGCAGCTTCATACCCAAAAATATTGGCAGTGGCTTCATAGTTCGACCCATCCTTCATCCTCTCTGCCTTCTGCTCTTTTTTGACTCAACTTTATCCAGCCCTGCAGTGAGTTCACACCTCTGATTTCACATCCACCTCTCACATCCAACTCCTTCCCTCGCTGTTCTCCTTCACAGTTCTTTTGTTTCCCTGCTCCATCGCAATCTCTGCTGCTTCCTTTATCTCACTCTTGCTCTCGCCCCTTCATCCACGTCTGTCATTCCCTCGTCTCTCTGGCACCCTTTCTCTCTCTCTCTCTCTCTCTCTCTCTCTCTCTAATCACACCTCTCTTACCTCTCAGCTTCCCCTCCTTTCGTCCTCTTCCCTCTCCTTCCTCCCCAGCTTCACCCTTTCTGTGATTACTCAGCATTATGCAAAAATATGGATTGCTCACTTCCATTTATAATCACATCTTCTGTAGGTTCCTCTCCTTTGCTCACTCTGCTTTTTGACAGGGCTGTTAGAACATTGTTACTCTCTCTCCTCCTTTGTTTTTGTGCCCTTGTCTTTTTTTATTCATCAGATCCCTCGAACAATTTGGTTCCCAGCCCCTCTTCTCCTCCCCTGTCATCGACTGTGTAGTCTCATGAGCTCTCTTTAATTTTTGTCCTTTTTCTTTCATTCCTCCAGCACCAAATTGCCGGAAACAACTTTGTACATGAGGCCTCATTACTTTCCATTTGCTTTAAACGTTCTCCACGTGTTGTTGTGAGGTTTGGACCAATCAGAGTTGAGTATTTAACACAGCCGGGTAATAATACAACATGATACCGCTGCTAAAGAGTCTGACTGCATGCAGATAAATGTCAGCTTTGCTAACATCCTCCTCTGTGGAGTCACACAATCCAGCTCTCAGGTAAATGCATCAATATTGACAAACTAGGAAGTAAAGTTAATAATTCATTCAGTATTTGTCCTCGGTTCTCCAGTTTTCTCAGTCTGACGATCATGTCCACATTTTTTGACAGACAATCTGGATGTTCTGTCTGTTCGACTCCTACAGTTTGCTGCACACTCATCTGCCATCTCCATGTTTCTTCGCTGTGAACAGAAGTTCGCCTGCTAATGGGCCTTCAAAAGTTGGAGGCAGAAACAATGCCAGAGCCAGTGCTTGTTTGTTGCAGACCGTCCTGTGCTGTGTGTGTGTTTGTTTGTTTGTTGGAAGGGTGAGGAGAAATCGAGATGGAGACAAGACTGACATTTGTTCAGCAAACAGGAAAAAATGTAAAGTTTAACGAGCAGTTTAGCTTCACATCCTGGCGGTAAATTGTGCTTTTGTTAGATCATGTAACAGACTGTGTCAAGAATTTCAATTTTCTGCAGAGCAGTTTCATTCTTCTCTGCTGCCGCCGCCGCCGCTGCCTCCAGATGCACAGAGCGGCTTGCATATCGCTCCACTCGCTTCAGATGAATGATATCTGCTTTAAAGTTCTCTGAGATGGTTGCGTTATAGAAGACTGAAGCGATCTTTTTAGTGCCACACTTTTATTTTCCAACATGTATTGGACTTCCAGATTGAATCAAATCAACTTTATTTATAGAGCACTTTACACAAAACACACACAACACAGTGGATTCAAAGTGCTGCACAGCAAACAAACTGAGGGAAACAAACAGCAAATGAAAGAAACAAATAGAGGAAGAGAGAGGAAAGCATCAAAATGGAATTCATAGTAACAGTGACGAGAATGAACCAGAAGAAGACGAGCTAAAGGACTTAACAACAAATCTAATAAGCATATTTAAGTGCATATTTTCGCTACATGCTTGGCTCTCTTGTCCTCTTTTTGTTTCTTTTATTGTGGCACATTTTCCTCTTCATGTTTCCCGTTGACAGCTGGTAGTTTAATCTCAGTGTCCCACGAGGGAGAGCTCTGACATTTTATTTCTAACAGTTTTTCCCTGCACTCCATTTACAATTTAAAGTTGCCTCTTTATCCTGTACTTGATATTCAGTCAAAGAAGAATAAAAACAAACATTGGTTTGATGCTTTTTCTCTCCAGGATGAGATCATTCTAAATCCAGTCCAGAGGTCCATTTGGTGTAAACATGCAGCCTCCAAAGTACTCCACACTACTTTTGAATCAATTTGAGATGATTTCAACTTTTAACCCGCGAGTTTAGTGTCTGTAAATTGCCTTACAGCTGAACCGCACACTCATATCAGTTCTCTCTTTATGCGTCTACATCTCTCCGCTCTGATTGGTCGGTCCCCCTTGGTGTGAGTTTCAGTGTTTTGTCTCTCGCTGTTTGTCATTCTGCTGTTTGGATCTGTGTGGAGCTGTCCAGAATGTAGTGGTGCTGAAAATCCTGAAACATTGTGCAAAGCCAACGAAGAGCCACCAGGGACAGATCTGTTATCTTGCTCAGCTTGTACTTGAATGCAGCGCTGCATCACTGATGCTCTGAAGAGGCTTCTCGTCTCTCTCAAGGGGTAATGGCGATGGTAAAAGAGCGTATACTTTATCATATGAAGAGCTGTTGTGCATTATGAGCGGCCATATAGCTGAGGGGCAGTGATGAATACGCTGCTGATGTTTTATTTTGTGGAGGATAGTGCCAGCTTTCTCACATAGCTTCAAGGGACAGAATTAGGAAAAATGCAATTTAATTTCATGCTAGGGTAAGAACTGCCATCATTTTATTTCATATTGATTGAATACCAGCTTCAACAACTTCAGTGTAATACGATTTCAAGTCTAAGGACCTTCTTAAGTACTCACCAAACACAACAATGTATGGTCCTTTTTTATCATCTCAGAGCTCATCCAGGGAGGGAGTTTGTTCTAAGAGAAGTGTTAGAATATAATCTTCATCATAAAAGTCAAGAGTTCAGCCTGCAGGGAGCATGAATGGGCTGAATACATTAAATGAAGATAAGTTCAGTTACTTTTTTGGCTGAAGATATTTCTTCAAGAGCGTTTGAAGCAGCAGAAGTGGAGAGATAATTTTGTTATGTGCTTGAAGGAGAATGAAAATCCTTGACCGAAAGGTTTGGATGTTTCTTAGTGTGAGCTTGGCGTAGAATCAAATCAGAGCTGTCAGAATACCAGGAAACTTCACTATGATTCTGGTAAAATCTAATTATATCATTACCAATTTTTACCATGGCATCAAGCTCCCAAAACTGATCACTTTTGCTGTTTTTGCTCCAGCCTGCACACTGAGACAGACCATAGACTGTATAATAAATGGACGTAGTATCCGTGACGTCACCCGTCTGTTCCTGAGTGCTGTTTTGAAGCCAATCATCGGCAGGAGCCATATTGGAAATGATGAACTCATCCAAAAGAGTGTGAAGTAGAGAGGCGGGGTTAGAGTCTCCTCGCCAACAGCTATGTGTTCCTGCCTTTCAGTCAAGTCAGTCATGTCCTTATTTGGGCAAAAACTCGTAATCTTAATATCTTCTCACCCCATACAGTGTGTGCTGATAGAGAAATGAGCTACGTAGAGCCAAGCCATTTTTTGAACCAGGCTGTAAACATTTTTATTAATGCTGCAAAGATCGTCTCCTTTGAATGAGTGTGTATGTGGCTTCCTGTGTTTCTGCAGCCAGCCTCAAGCGGACACTCAATGAACTGCAGTTTATAACACTTCCGCATAGGCTTCATATTTTGAGACCCGAGGTTGCTGCTTGACTATTAAGGAGCAGTTGAAATCAGACATAAATGTAACTTGTGCATCTTTGAGGGATGCTAAAAGGACTCCACAAACCTCAGCATTTGCCAACCTATGAATGAGGAGAGTTAGCAGTGTAGCGGCTGTGACAGAGGACGGAGCAGAGTGACACACAGCAGGCAGGAAGATGTGTGACTTCAGTTGTGAACAAACCAAATCTGGTGTTCTTGTGTAGATGCGATCTTGTGCAATTAATTCCTGCTTTGTTTGCTGTGTAGTTACCTGCTCTTATATTAGCTCTGGTGCCTGACTTCCTGTCCAGCTTCATCTGCTCTGTTGAGATTGATGCATCGTGCTCCGGCATCCAGCAAAAATAGAAGTCTTGCATATCTGATCTGTTACATTCCGACCTGCCAGATCAGAGATGCAGCCGGAACGCAATGGAGTGGATCCAGTGGAAGTTAACCCATTGACTATAACAGAAACCTATCAGATCTGATAGGTTTGGATCTGGTGGAATTTGGCCGTGAATACAACACTTGCATATTGTGATTACTCAAGCTACAGTAAAAAAAACAACAAGTTGAGTGTTTCCTGGCTACATCTTCTGCCTTTTATCGTCCTGAGGGAAGAGGAAAACTTTCTCCCTCTCTCAGCCAAACGTTGTAAATGGAACCTCCATAATTTGGCTCTCCATAGGTGTAGTGTACTTATACACTGTTCACCGTATCAGGGCCCTCTGAAGTGGTATGTGTCACAGCGGGGCTTTCGTTCAGAGCATTTTGCGCTGAAGTATAATATTTCCAGCCACAGTGCGATCGCTCAGAGTGAAATATTGGTCATTTCAGGCGGCAGACACGGAGGCCTCAATCATCCGCAGGTGATTAACGGCACAGGCAGGATGTCTGAGTGTCTGAGAGCAGGGGGGCTGGAAATTGACAGCACAAGTGGGTTCATTTATACGTAAGGTGTGAATGGTATGTCATCGTGTGGCGAGGGTTAGAAGTACTGCATGTCTGCGAGCTGTCTGTTACCATAGAGACCAGAGTTTGTGGTTTGGAGGCCAGCCAATGAGCTCACCAGTTACAAACTTTGTCTCCGTTCTGTCCCCCATCGCAGCGTCTCTCTGGGAATGATGGTGTTGCCACAGGTGCCGCCCTCTCTGTCGCCATGACGATGCCATTCAGCCCCCTGTCGAGCGACGAGGAGCAACAAAGGATGCTGGGAAACAATCGACATCTCTATCCAGGTGCAGAGGACGAGGAAGAAGAGGAGGAAGAGGAGGAGGAGGAAATGGAGGAAGAGGAGCGTGAAGAGGAGCAGGAGGAGGAGGAGAACGGCGAGCTGGAGGGCGAGGAGGACGAGGAGGAGGAGATGGTGGAGGAGGTCAGGCGAGGAGGTCTGTCCCGAGGGGGCAGAGGTGAGGGGCACAGGCAGTCAGGGAAGCTGGCCGGGCGTCCCACGGGGCGGCCTGGGAACCCTGGACACACTGCAAACCCCTATTCGTCCAACCCGGGGCCCACGCACCAACAGCCGGCCAATCACATTCAGCAGCAGCAGCAGAGGAGGCTGAAGGAGCGCAGCGCCAGCTCCGTGCCAACTGAGGACGCCCACATTGCCATGATGGTGTTTCGCATCGGCATCCCAGACATAAAGCAAACGGTCAGTGCTGTTACCACACACACACACACACACACACACACACACACAAATACACAAAATCTGCAAACAGCACTGTGAGAGAGATAAAGTCACAGACACAAAGCTGCAGTCCCTTCTCTCTGCTGCTGCACCTTCCGTCTGAGTGCCTTAGATCTTCTTTACAGTCCCAATCAATATAACCCAACCGTATTGACCCGAATATAGGACAACCCTGATTGTACAACAACCCCCACAGTCCCCCCACAGTCCCCCCAGTCCCAAACTTATTGAAGACTAAGTCTTGTTTTAATAAAGATATATATTGACAAACACACACACACACACATAAAAGAATATGTTCATGTTTTTAACACTTTTTAAATATAATCATTATAAATCCTAATAAAATTAAGTCGTCACAATTGGATGAAATAAATTGTGATCACATGTATAAAGATAAATATCATATCTTTATTTAGATCAAATACAATTAAAAGAACTTGCTGTCTATTGAAAGAATGACAGGTCTTGAAATGGGCTCACCTTTGATCTGTTTTAGAAACATATGCACATTTTAAGACAATCTTTATGTAATCATCCTCTTTGGACATCACACTCTCTGACACCGCAGGCAGCTGAATTGATAAACAGTCATCATAACTCCTCCTCAGTTGTTAGAGAAGTTAGCCTTGGATGATCACTGTGTCTCTCCATCTTTCATCCCCCTGGTGCTGTAGCACTGTGAGTGACAGCGGGCCTCAGTCCTGATGTGTAAACTCACTTTGCACATAAGCTGCGTTGTCCACTGTTGTGAGTGTGAATGAATATTGGCATCTAACTAATAAACTGTCAGATGTATTTGAAGGAAGAAGAACATCCTATGTTTGGGTCGATACAGTAATCAATAACTATGAAGGCTTTGCAAAAAGATCCGTCAACATGCATCAAACAGTGAGGTGTTGTTGTTTTTTTTTGCTGAAATGCTTCTTTGCTCTCTGGCTGAGATTAAGATTACGAGATTATGAGATCAAAGCAAGAGCTCAGTGAGATTTAAACAAAGAGGGAAACACTTTAATAATAATAATAAATAATAATAATAATAATAAATTATAAGACATATATAGCACAGTTCTAGGTTCTCAAATACGCTTTACACCAGGCATGTCCAAAGTACGTCCCGGGGGCCAATTGTGGCCCAAGGTCCATTTGATTATGGCCCCAAGCTTCCATCTTTAAATGTGTTATTTACAGCAAAGAAATGACTCACATTCTGAATCATCTGTACATTTGTAGTTTATTTCAAGAGCACAAACAAAACTAAGTCAATCCAGAAACGTCTCAAAAAGCTTCATACTGACTACTTTTATAAAGCCAAAGCTCTGGATAATCTGCAAGAATATAATAAGGAGGAAACACAAGAACCCTTAAAGTTGACAGGTTTTTCAAATGAATGTGTTTTTATCATGATGTGAAAATGTTCTTGATGAACACTAAAAGTTCAGAAGACACAAAAGAGGACACAAGACCAGATCAAAATTATGAAATTGTGCAGAAAAGGCTAAATTTGGTGCATCAAAAATGTTCAGAACTCAGGAAAGTAATTATTTGGATGTAAAAATGTTGCCTGCTGGTCAGAACAGTCTTAAAAACAACATGAAATAGAAGTGTGATGAAATCCAGATCGTGACCCTCCCATAGGAAAATAATTATTGCCCGAGCCGAATGAAAAACATTTTCCTCCTGAAGAAGACAAAGTTTGCAAATGTTTACGTGGCTTATGGAGAACTGAGGACTTCCTAGTTACTCATTTATTTAGAAAAAAAAGTAAAATAATTGTTATTAAATAGATTTCATATATAACTTTTATGATTACTAAGTCTCAGTAGGAGCCACTGGCCCTGAGGTATTCTGACAACATCAAATGTGGCCCTCCTTGAAATAAAGTTTGGACATCACTGCTTTACACGAACTGCAAAAAAAGTAAGAATTTAAACCATTTTTAAAAAGTTCCCCAATAACTGTCCAAAGTAGAGCTGTAGTCGGGCCTTAAAAGTTAGACCCGACCCGACCCGAGCCCGACACAATTCAGCCCGAACCCGTCCGAACCCGAATTACCTAGATTTTTTTAAAGCCCGAACCCGTTTACAGCCCGACTGCCCCGACGTTATTCATTACTGATCTGGCTAATTTTGCGAGTTTTGGGTAGGTCTGTTGATTCTCCACCGGCCAAAAACATGAGTTTCATCTTCCATGACAGTCGTTTTAATGTAGCGAGATACCTCGTCGTCTTCCCAGTCAGCTCGCTGTACATTTCCCACTCCGCAAAAGTCGCTCTTTTTGCCTGAGGATGAGCGCGCTCGTCTCTGGAGAGCTCTGGGTCTCAAGTCTCCACATCTCGTCGTGCACCTGCATCACCGTGCACAGCTTGCAGAAGAGCGAGGGCATGAGCATGTAGAGCCTCCCTGTCTGAGTGTGACAACATTCTAAGCTGGTTACATTTTGGCCAGAGGAATGATGCAATCTTATAGAGGTCACTTTACGCGCGAGCCAGTGCTCGTGCCGTTGACGCACGACTGCTTGCTGAGGGGAGTCCAGATTCACCTGACCGCTCATTTACCGCGCAAGCCCGAGCCTGACCCGAGCCCGTTTAAAATGATAGAAGTTATGACCGGTCGGGTCGGGTCGGGTCGGGTTCGGGTTCGGACAAATATCTTCAGCTCTAGTCCAAAGCTTCATATTCACTGAAAAGACATTATCAGTGTCAATATTTTTCATGTATTTCAAGAGAACCATTAGAAGCTTTCACCAAACCTTTCATTCAACATATAAAAAAACACGTCATTTATTTCATTATTTTGAGACTCTGCTCTGGAGAAGTCGGTCTACAGAAACATTACTTGTAGAGTGAGAGAACATCTTTCACTGTAAACATGACACAACATAAAGGCCTTTATGGCACATCTAAAAAAGTGTATGTTTACAGCATGCCTCATCGTGCCTCAGTTTGGGCCCTGGGACTCCTGAGGGTTGCTCTTCATTAGGAGGGAGCCATGTTCACAGCTCCAGCTCCTCACAACCCGTCCACAGGTATATGACAGTATGTCCTGTCAAAACCTGCGATGTTCAGTGTTTCTGAAAAACTGCAACCCTCAGAGGATTTAGTGGTGTTAGTTTTTTTTTATTTCTCTATCTTGCTGCATTGCCAACGGAAAAGCACAAACGCTCGTCAGCAAAGTGAATGATCAGAGAGGGTGAGAGAGACTTTCAAGGTGACCCAGCTCTGGAGAAAATAAGAGAGAGTGAAACAGAAACTGAGAGAGAGAGAGAGAGAAAGCAAGGGGCAGAGCCAAATTGCATACAAGAGCAATCACGATGAGAATATGTGGGCAAGAATTTGATTTTAAAAACACTTGAAGCCACAGAGGATACGGGGAAAGTCAGAGAGAGAGGAGTTGAAGTGAGGAGAAGTGGCTAAGCGAGGATGGGAGTGCTGCCGACGGCTTGATGTCACCGAAGAGCTTTTGAACGGAGCTATAAAGTATGCCATGAAAACCCTTTTCAGTGTGACGATTTAAAAAAAGGGTTATCCAGAATCACGATAGAGCGATCTGCCATTTCCTGAGTCAGTCTTACATCACACGCTTCCATCAGGAGCGTGTCTAAATCAGCGTCACATGCTTCAGATGTATCTCCCTCCTGAAAAATAAGGTAGCTGCCAGACTACAGACAACCAGGCGGGTTTCTTTTTTTTCCCGCCTTTTCTTCTCTCCGTGTGTTCACTGTTGAAGTGAATCATGAATAGTTACTGATAAATGAATTATGTAGAACAGGGAATCAGGGCTGCGAGGCACCGAGCCTGCATCCAAGAGTGTTTTTATGCAGGGCAGAAAAAAGCAGGAAGAAAAAGGGAGGTGCAGGGAAAGATATGACAGTGTGTATCTTTCGCTCATCGGCGGATTAAAGCTAAAGCAGACTGCCTTTGTGCTCAACAAAAACAAAGCCCTGTCCCTCAGACATTAGCCGTCTGTCCTCGTTCCTTCTTTTATTAAAAACTGGAGGCTCCTGTGAGGCTGTCGGCTCCATAAATCATCAGCAAGAAATTAACCGCAAATAAAATAAATGTATATGTGAGTGCCGGTTTGTATGTGTGTCCGTATTTTATATTTACCATCTCAGTGCACTATAAATGCCTCGCTCAACGCTTCTTCCTCCCTCTTACCACCGTGTGATTTATTATTGATCTGTGTATGGGTGTTTTCAACTGTGTGTGTGTGTGTTGCTTGATTCAGTGTTTTTTAAACCCAGCCATAAATAATTCACCTCCTCCTATTTATTCTAACAAAACCGGCATCAAAGTTTAATTGTGAAGGAACGGATAAATGGGTTTGCATGGGAAGAGAATGCTCTCTCAGGCTCAGGGTCAAAACCTCACAAATTGCTCGATAGTGGCGAGAGAGAGAGAGAGAGGGAGAGTCAGAAAGAGGGTGGAGATAGAAAGGATGAGTACAGTGAAGAGGAAGAGATAAAGGTAAACAGGAGGAGATCAAAGTGGATCGATGTGGAGTGAAGGTGGCTTAGAAAAACAGACACAAAGGTAGATGGAAAGAGACAGAGTTAGAGAGAGATTCAGGTGGAGGAGTGAAGCACAGAAATCAACACAGGTGGAGTGAGGCTGAAGCACAGAGACAGAGAAACATGGAGCACGCACAGGGTTCAGTTCCTGATCTGTGCTGACCTTTCAGACTGGCTTTCAGCTGTTTGATGCTGAATATAATATTAATATAAAGTTTATTTATTCAGCACTTATCAAAACAGACGTTACAAAATGCTTAAAATCATAAAAACACAACAATAATGAACAAATCAAGCAAACAATTTAAAGCAACAGCTGAGTAAAAGAGAACCTACCAAAAACAAATAAAAAAAAAAATAAAAAAAATGTATAAAACAAATAAAAAAAGGATTGAATAAGAGGAACCATTATTACAAATAAATAAGAAATAAGGCAATTATCTGCATCTCATTTTTTTATTTTATAAATAACATGACAAGACTTTCAAAAAATTCAACCAATCTTTATTTATATAGCGCCAAATCACAACAAATGTTCTCCTCAGACTCTTTCCAAACAGAGCAGGTCTAGACCGTACTCTATGTTCTATTATTAACAAAGACCCAACATCAAGACCGGATAAGATCCAGTCCCATCTTACAGACAGGACTCAGTCTGATCTCATCTTAATCCACCATGAGCAGAGCACTTTGCAGCATTTAGCAAGTTACAGTGACAAGGACAAACTTCCTTTAACAGGCAGAAACCTCCAGCAGGACCAGACTCATGTTAGACACACATCTGCTGAGACCGTGTTGGAGAGAGGGACAGAGGGAGATGAAGAGAGAGAGAGAGAGAGGTGATAGTGGGGAGACGGATAGTAGTAGTTGTAGCAGCTGGAGTCTGGCACGTCCACAGCAGCAGAGATCCAGAGGAACCTACGAGACAAGGGAGCTCAGGGACTCCAGAAAGGTCTATGGTTAGTAACTTTAATGGGACAGGACTCAGTCTGATCTCATCTTAATCCACCATGAGCAGAGCACTTTGCAGCATTTAGCAAGTTACAGTGGCAAGGACAAACTTCCTTTAACAGGCAGAAACCTCCAGCAGGACCAGACTCATGTTAGACACACATATGCTGAGACCGTGTTGGAGAGAGGGACAGAGGGAGATGAAGAGAGAGATAGATGATAGTGATGAGACGGATAGTAGTAGTTGTAGCTGTTGCCGCTGGAGTCAGGCACATCGGTAGCAGCTGGACGTCTACGGCAGAGAATAGTGAGTTGGACTAGTCTCATACATGAAATTACAACAGCTTAATAGCATTGGGCTAAAGTTACTAGCCATTTCTTCAATGGTGACTCTGTAGCGTCAGACCTCCAGGTAAATTCTGAGCCCATAGTGAACATAATGCTCCCCCATACATACAGCAATGTGCCTGGGTTGTTTATCAAGTACTTACTTGGACCAGAGAGATGAAGCAGTTTCACGAGGGTATGATTTTCTTTACCACTAAAGCTACTGGTTTGAATTGTGTTGTTAGAATATTTTAACACAACGTTGATTTTTTCCAGTAATTTCATAGAGTTCAAATATTGATAAACTACGCAGACATCCTGCATCTGATCCATCAGGTATTGAAGTTCAGAGAAGACATATCAGCACCAAAATCAACACAAGCTGAAAGTTCCTCACAGGAGCTTTAAGTTTAGCTAAAGGCAGCACTTGTCATTTTGATGTAGCTGTGATAGAGACTTTAGCCAGCATGCCCTGAAGTGTTCCCTTCTTTATCCTCTATTTGACTCCAGATGGAACCTTTATTTACCAAAAAACAAACGTCGCCCTGTTTTGAGAAAGACTTGCGACCATAAACTCATCAGGAATGAGATCCAATAAGAGTTCTCTGGACAATCACACATCAGTTCTCTCACTGAAGCACAGAAAGCACATCAAAGAAATGTATCCTGTTTAAGAAATCAGCCTGTGTGGGAGGAAAGAGTCACCCTTCTCTCTGACTCTTTTTACTTGATTTTTTGTGAGAATCAGGAAGGTGGAAGTATGATACGATGCATAATTTAAAAGACTGAATGCTAAAGGTTTAGAATCAGACTCTTTTTTTGATTGGTTTCATAACTCGCTGGTTTAAGGAAACCTTTGAATGTTGCTCTGTTTTTGCAGCTTGTTGAATCGAACCAGGGATGTAATATTTCCGAGACTATGCGACAGACATTTTTCAAAGATGCTCAGCTGTACAAACTGACAGATTAAGATAAATATTGACACATGAAAGAACTGAAATATGACCTCACAGACTTCCTGCCAAGATTCACTGACTCAGTACATACTGTGTTGTTCCCTGAGGATGAGAGCTGTAACCCAGCATCACAGTGACATTTACTCCGTCTCCCACCCTCCTCTCTACCTGACTCAACCTCTTTAGGCCATTATGCACTTTCCCTCTCTCATCTCAACCTTCCCTTTCAGAATAAAACCCTGTGATTTTCTTCCATTTTTTTTTATTCCCACCGCTTCATCTCCTGCCCTTTTGTCGTCGTCATCCTCCTCTTCCTCCCTCTCTCGCTGGTGTTGGGTAATATCCCTTTACACTCCCAGCACATTAGGTCTGTTCTACATGTCAGCTAATTCACCCTCAATAAACTCTAATTGCTTGTTAATTGTGCTGTAATGAGACGAGGGAGTGAATGTAGCACGCAAATGTTATGAATTGAGGGAGGAGGATTGCCAGTGACAGAGGAGCGCTCACATGCAATAACGCAGAACATAAACACCATCACTGGTAATTTGTGATATATTTGGCAGAATCTGAAGCTGTATAGCTCAGTGTTGGATCCCGAACTCGTTTTGTGTCGTGCATTTCTCAAATGATCCCATTCGGTGCAGTTTGATTACACATGTAGCTCAGCCAGTTTAATTCAATATGGTAATGTATGTTATGGTTCAGGTGGGACTGATGCACGTCAGGCTACATTTACCACACTGCACTGAATGATGTATCAGCATATATAATTTTTTAAACATAACATTTTTTATTACGCCCAATTAGTTTCGGCATTGAAGACTCTTAGAAGAAGGTTCCAAAAAGGAAATGGAGCACAGATAAAATTAAACCAGCTCAATAAGTATGAAAACACAAACACTCCGAGCGTTATGTGGAGGGAAAATGTAGTTTATGCACATCTGAGGGTTGGAACAGCTCAGATTTAGTAAGCAAAGATGCATGTAAGTTAATATTTCATCACTCCTGTTAACAAAGACTCTTCAATCGTCATTTATTTGAACCGGAGCTCTCCTCTGCACACAGTCATCTCTGTTATTGAAGACTTCATCCAGCCACTGAGCTGTCAAACCAAGCACACTCACAGGACTAAAGTCAGGAGTCCATGTGTCAGTGGTCTAACCTATGTCACTGACGTTGTTGTAGATCAGACTGTGAATGTGTGAAGAGCTCACTTCATACATGACAGGCAGGGTGACGTCTGAAGAGTAGGGTCAGCTCAGGACGCTGATCCAAACACGCCATCAGCTGGAAAAATCCTTGGTCTTCCACATCGTAAGAAAATGGGCCAACAAGCTAATGAATGTAAATCCAGTGATTTTTTTATGAATTGCTTTAGCCTTTTGGGTTGTCTCTAAAATGCCTCTTGAATTTCCAATTTTGTAGTGCTAATGCTAGCTGCAGCTACTGCTGCTTTGAATTCCTCAATACGTCTTTGTTTTCAGGTTCCCAAACTTTTCAGCCCAGGACCCCAAAATTAACGGTGCCAGAGACTCCTGACCCATGCTGTTACTTAGGGTGGTTAAACGTTACTTAGAACCATGGGCAAGCACTAACAGGCCAATCCAAAAACAGACATTAGAAAATGAAAGCCAGAATACCATAATTTAGTTTCATAGTTATTTAAAAAAGGTTGAAAGCAGAATGTGAGTATCTTCATGTTTAGTCTGTAGCAGCGATAGGATATACAGATTCTGATTTGCATTCATTTTAACTGATATCTTTATTTATATTTTTATAAGAATGGATAAAATATACAATTTTAGATATTCAGAAAAAAGAAAAAGAAGCTTTTGAAAGAAACACTTTTTTGGATGGGATCTTGCAACCCCCCATCAGTGCCTCGTGACCCCCCAAGGGGTCCTCCTGACCCCCACTTTGGGAACCAGTAATGTAGAGGATTTGCCATTTTAAAACTTGAGGGTTTTTATCCTTTTCTCAGGTCGCTTGTTTTCCTCTCCTGAAACAGTGAAACATCCACAGTAGTGAAGCCTTTTTCACTCTCTTGTCAGGTTGTTGCATCACTTCTCTGTATGTAATGGTGGATCACATACCACTACCTACTATATTGAAATTTGTCTGTATGTTATTAAGTAAATGAAAGCAACTTTTTATTAGATTTTGGATGCAGCTTTTTGTTCTCTGAAGCTTGTTTTGTCACTACTTTGTAAAAGTAAAGTAGTTGGAGAAAAGAGATCCAAGCTAAAGTTCTCTTGGGCCACCAGCTCCTTCAAATAATGGTGCTCCTGGGAGGATAGACGAGAGACTTTGTGTGCCCAGAGACACCGAGTAAATCAACAACGACTGCAGCCTTTTTTCCACACTGTAAATCTGTCTCTGCTTCACAGAGGTGAGGTTTAAAATCTGCAATATTTCCTTTTTATTGCATCGAGATGTCAGAAAAAAGAATACTCCAGTGCAAGTCTTCTCTGCTTTCTTTCTGCTTGTGTCTGTGCACAGATTTCGCAGATGGACACTTTTCTGCATTCATTACCCTTTTTCTACGTGCATGGCGAGATGGTTTGTGACGTGGAAAAAGCCCTCGGACAAGAGGTCAATGCTTGTTACTCCTGCCTGAAACATTTCCTTAAAGCCCTCAGAGGAAACATCTTGTGATTTCTTCCATCCCTGGCATTTACCTCCGCTCCTTTTAACTGTTTTAAACATAACTGTGTAAGCCTGCTGGGCAGATCTCTCAAAAGTCACTGTCAATCAAGATGGCACCATTGTTGGACTGACACTGACTGAGATAGAGGGAGAGATCTGCGAGTACGATCAGTCTACTACATTTGTCTGGAGGGGATTTGGGACATTGCTACATGTAGAATAAATCTGAGCTTTGGTAGTTAGTGGTTCCAGACCAGGGTGATATGTGGACAGTGATTTAGCTCTGTGACAGTTGATGTCATGTCTCATTATTCAACTGAAGGTCAAGACAATTTGTCTCACCAAAACTGTGTTAAGAACACTTAAACGACAATCAGTGCGCTCAGTGAGAACCACTTCAGGGGCTTTAAGGTCAAAGGATGACCAGAAGAGAGACACATCAAATTTTAGAAGTCTGACTAAAAAAAAACTTCAGTTAGCTTCATACAGCAGACTATGATACTTACAAGAGTGAGCTGTGTAGTGTTGGAAAATTGTAGTTGAAATATGATGGGAAAAGACACGATATGACACGACATGAATCAACACAAATCCACACTATACAATACGACACAACACGATTCTACACGACATAGCTCAAGACTGGAATTGACACTATGCAGTACTATACGACTCAACCCAAATCAACACTATGGGATACAACTCGACAAATCGTCACGGTATATGAGGTTTCTATTATAGTCAACGGGTTAACTTCCACTGGATCCACTCCGTTGCGTTCCGGCTGCATCTCTGATCCGGCAGGTTGGAATGTAACAGATCAGATATGCAAGACTTCTATTTTTGCTGGATGCCGGAGCACGACGCATCAATCTCAACAGAGCGGATGGAGCGGGACAGGAAGTCAGGCACCAGAGCAAATATAAGAGCAGGTAACTACACAGCAAACAAAGCAGGAATTAATTGCACAAGATCGCATCGACACAAGAACACCAGATTTGGTTTGTTCACAACTGAAGTCACACTTCTTCCTGCCTGCTGTGTGTCACTCTGCTCCGTCCTCTGTCACAGCCGCTACACTGCTAACTCATAGGATGGCAAATGCTGAGGTTTGTAGGGTCCTTTTGGCATCCCTCAAAGATGCACAAGTTACATTTATGTCTGATTTCAACTGCTCCTTAATAGTCAAGCAGCAACCTCGGGTCTCAAAATATGAAGCCTATGCGGAAGTGTTATAAACTGCAGTTCATTGAGCGTCCACTAGAGTCTGGCTGCAGAAACACCGGAAACCACATACACACTCATTCAAAGAAGACGATCTTTACAGCATTAATAAACATGTTTACAGCCTGGTTCAAAAAACAGCTTGGCCCTACAAAGCTAATCTAGATCGGCACAATGTGAATTTTTTTCTAACGTGACGGTTCAGAAGATATTAAGATTACGAGTTTTTGCCCAAATAAGGACATGACTGACTCCCGGTCAGGAACACATAGCTGTTGGCTAGGAGGCTCACACTACGTCACACTCTGCCTGGTTGAGTTCCACATTTCCAATATGGCTGCCTCCGTCGATTGGCTTCAAAACAGCTCTCAGGAACAGATGGGTGACGTCACGGATACTACGTCAATATTTTATACAGTCTATGGAATCTATACTATATGATGACGAGACACGAATCGACACGACAGGACAAGACACGAATTGACCCTATGAGATACGATACGACACGACTAAGTAGGAAACAACACGATACGGCATGACAAGACACAAATCTGCACTTTATGATACAATACGATACGACATGACATGACACGAATCGACACAACACAACATGATATGACACGACTAAGTACGACACAACATGAGACGGCACGAATCAACACTATACGATACAACATGATACCGTACTACACTACATGACACAACATGACCCAACTCTATAAACATAGTGCTGGCTCAAAGAGGTCCCAACAGGTTAATGTGGATACTCTGTTCCCTCTCCTGGCTCGTTCAGTGACCTCTTTATCCACTGATGACCTTTCTGGGTTCTGTCTCTTGGGGTCAGAGGTTTGCACAGCCCACAGGAAATCTTAATAAATCAGGCAGATGTATTATTTTGTAACCTAAAATTAACTTTAATTACAAAGTTGTGCCCTGCAGCATTGCAGGTGTTACATTAAATGCTGCTCTTTTCATTATTCAAAAGGCAAAAAGCAACATTTAATAGAAAAACAAGTGTTCTAGTTGGAATATTTGGGATGTCAAGGATAACTAAATCAGATTTGAATATTGTAATTTATAAAGACATACCTCAGGGATGTGTGTGTAGTGACATTGTTGAGTTGGATGTCTGACTAAGCTGTGCTTGCAGGCCTTCACTCTCTGCACTCATCTTTCTTTTTCTACTGGTGGCTAATAAAAAAAACAAACTGTATTAACTTGCTTGTGTGCTCAGCCACCGTCAGATCTGTGAGTCTCTGATATGATCCTGTCCCAGCAGGGGGTTTAAAGAAGGCACTTTTGTTCACATTGGTATTAGATTGTCAGACTCATGCTCATGCAGTCACGTTGGAATTTGCCTGCAAAGTGTATTACCAGCGTGAAACAAATGAGCTTTTTTCCGCTGTCTGACTCGAGCTGAAGTCTTGCAAACTCTGAAGTTTAGACGCTGCAGCCCCCGGAGGCACGATTTGGCCTGACAAACACTTCCATACACTTCCATACAAACCCGCACAAAAACACACACACGCACAAAAACACACACTCTCATATCTCAGCTTCTCGTTAAGAAATGTGAACTTTTCAGACTACATGACACAGTGTCCTCCGCGCTGCAGAGAGGTTGTATGTTAATGAAAGGGTGAGGCCCAGAGGTGACGGAGGGATTGAGATAATAGAGAGGGAAGTACGAGGAGGGAGTGCAGCTCGGGTGAGTGAGAGGAAGACACCAGAGACAATGGGAGAAGGAGAGAACAGGGCGAGGAGAGGATGACAGGAATGCTGAAGAGAAATTAATTTGGTCTTCGTCTGAAAAAGAAAAGGGGGTGGTTAAAAGAGAAAAGACAGTCAGATAGGGAGAGGAAGTTGACTTAAATGGCGACATGGCTGGCATGTGTAATTGTGTGTGTGAATGTGTGAGAAGTGTGTGTGTTTAGTGGGGGGTTATTTCCCTATAGAGCTAATTAAAGGCTTCTAGTCCCTGTGCTCCTGGCCTGCAGAAGAAGGCCAGAGGGACGGAGATAGAGAAACAGAGCTAGACAGGAAAAAAAAAGAGAGAGACTCTCAGCGACTGCAAAGATAAGTGACAGAGCCGTACGAGAAAGATAGAGAGAGAGGGAGAGAGAGAAGGGGGGATGTGGAGGGAGAATAAGAATAAGATGGAGAGATAAGCAGGGGAAGATGAAGAGCAGCACGGACAGAGTGAGTGGGCGTATGTGAGTGGGAAAGTGTGATCACAGCTTTAGGAGGCAAGACAGAATTTTTGGTCTGCATAATGATAAAAACCACAAGAGAGAAAGAAGCTGCGCTCACATTTCAGTGTAAAACTGAAAACCATATAAATGTTACAAGTGATAGAAAAGCTGTGACAGTCAGTGCATTTTTTATCAGAGTATCCTGGTGATGATTGGGCCGCTGCAATGCATCCTGGTTAGCTTTTATTCCTGGCACAGCAGAGGGAGAAGAATTAAGATCCTTTAGTGAAAGTAACAAAACCACAGCAGAGAAAGAGGTTCCAGTCTCTGAGGGTAAAAGTTCTTAAAGCTCCTCTGAAGCTTCTGCAGATAGAAAATATCATCCTGCTGTCTTCTAACAATCTAATGCATCACTCAATGTGAATATATGTCTTTAAAGTAAAATGCTGTGCAGTTGATCGCCTCGTCTAACATCAACAGGCTTTAAAAGTGACTCCATAGAACTGGTCAGTTTCATACCTGATGGTCTTCTTTGCTTTTGTGGGTTGTAAAGAGGAATCAGTTTTCGTTTCAGGCTGTTTCATAACCAG